>NC_135989.1:10277749-10317749 GCF_053455715.1 Rhinoraja longicauda
AATCTCTGTAAAGCGTCTTTGAGTATATGAAAAGCGCTATATAAATAAAATGCATTATTATTATTATTATTATGGTCCCCAGATTCTAATGGATCTCACGAGGTCTAAAGGCTTCCTGAGAGGATGGAGATTTGCCGTTGCCTGGCCTTCTCTTCCTCCAACTCCATTTCTATCCCCTCCCATCTGTCTGTGGAACAGATACTTGCTGTCAAAGTAACTGGTGTCTTCCTCCGACTCAAGTGTGGGATGAATTCTGCCTTCTGCCGCAGCAGGCTATTCCAGTCCAGATTCTTGAAGAAACTGTGTTGCTTCACCTCGTAGGTTGCCGCCTAGAGAGAGAGAGAGAGAGAGAGAGAGAGATAGAGAGAAGGATCAGAGCAGAGGTTAGGTTTAAGAAGATGGGCACAAAATGCAGACTAGATCAGGCTAGATGCAGGAAAAATGTTGGGGGGGGGGTCCGAAAAATCGGGGTTGGACACGTTAGAGGCAGGAAACATGTTTCCCAATGTTGGGGGGAGTCCAGAACAAGGGGCCACAGTTTAAGAATAAGGGGGTAGGCCATTTAGAACGGAGATGAGGAAAAACCTTTTCAGTCAGAGTTGTAAATCTGTGAAATTCAACTGCTCAGAAGGCAGTGGAGGCCAATTCTCTGAATGCATTCAAGAGAGAGCTAGATAGAGCTCTTAAGGATAGCGGAGTCAGGGGGTGGTGGGGAGAAGGCAGGAACGGAGAGTACTGATTGAGAATGATCAGCCATGATCAACATTGAATGGCGGTGCTGGCTCGAAGGTCCGAATGGCCTCCTCCTGCACCTATTGTCTATTGTCTATTCCCTGCAACCATCAGGCTATTAAACACAATACAACCTCTAAATAAGCTCTAAACTAGGGGGCATGATTTTTGTCTTTGCACTATTATATCTGCTGTAAGTAAGAATGGTCATTGTTTCGTTTAGAAACATCTATATACTAAAAACTCTCGTTTGTTCGTTTGTTTGTTCCTGAACTACAGCCAAAACGGTACACGATAGCGCGACAAATTTTAGGCCCACCCTTACTCACCGTCGTCCCTTTGTGCTAATGGGAGAAGTCTCATTGAAATCAGTGTTATATTTTTTAAGTTATTCACTTTTTAAAGTTTTAAATCTATCTCCTAGGGAGGGAGGGGGGTTGGAGGGACGGGGGGGGGGGGATAAGGGGGGGGGTTGAGGGGAATGGAGTGGGGGGAGGGGAAGGGGGAGGGAGAGGGGAGAGAGGGGGGGAGGGGGAGGGGGGGGAGGGGGGAGAGAGGGTGGTGCACCAATGCAGGAGAGGTTTGGGCCCAACAGGTCCACTTGGTCTAGTGTGGCAATAAAATACTCTTGGCACCTGAACTCAACAATATTGGTTTATTTTCCCTATGGCTGTCTCAAAAATGTCCTCCATGTTGGGACTTAGAGTCATAGAGTCATACAACACACAAAACAGGCCATTTAGCCCAACTCACCCCTACCTAACTATCCCCTTTGGCCCAACATTTGATGTTTTAATTTAAAACATGCTTTGTTGTAGGGTCTCGACCCAAAACGTCACCCATTCCTTCTCTCCAGAGATGCTGCCTGTCCCGCAGAGTTACTCCAGCTGTGTCTTCCTGAAAGATCTAAAGATGCCCAAGAAAATAATCCTTTACTTTATGGCATCCTTACTTATTGCTTGAACCCTGCCCCATCGCTGCTCTGAGAGAGACGACTTCTTATAGATTCTTATGGTGGCCTGTGCCACTGTAACCACCACACATCATGTAGTTGTTATGTAACTCCAGTCCAGAACTCTCAGTTCAAGTCAAGATGGGGAAACTCTAGAAGCACTTCCAGCAATGCCTACATCCATGAATGAATACATACAAATTGTGTCTATGTTAATATTTTTCATAACTGCGTGGAAGTAAGTTAACTATCATTGGATTGACATTGGCAATCGGGCGCAGAGTTGCTGCCTTACAGCTCGAGGGGACCTCTGGTTCGATCCTGACCAAGGGTGGCTGCCTGTTATGGAGTTTTGTATGTTCTCACTGTGACCACGTGTGTTTCCGCTTTCCTCCCACTCTCCAAAGACACGCTGGTTTGTAGGTTAATTGGCTTCTGTAAATTATCCCCAGTGTAAGTGTATTGGGTGATCGCTGGTCGGCATGGGCTCGGTGGGCCGAAGGGCCTGTTTCCTGCACTGTAACTCCAAAGTTTGGGGCGGCACGGTGGCGCCAGCGGTAGAGTTGCTGCCTTACAGCGAATGCAGCGCCAGAGACTCAGGTTCGATCCTGACTACGGGCGCCCGTCTGTACGGAGTTTGTACGTTCTCCCCGTGACCTGCGTGGGTTTTTCTCCGAGATCTTCGGTTTCCTCCCACACTCCAAAGGACGTACAGGTTTGTAGGTTAATTGACTGGGCAAAATGTAAAAATTGTCCCTAGTGGGTGTAGGATAGTGTTAGTGTGCGGGGATCGCTGGGCGGCGCGGACACGGTGGGCCGAAGGGCCTGTTTCTGCGCTGTATCTCTAAATCTAAAAAAAAAAATCTAAAAAAAATCTAATGTAGAGACAAGACCATCTTCCATCTTAATTGACATTAACATAATAATTCACTATTTCAGCTGCTGTTTGCCTCAGCTTATTTAAGATAATCTCAGCGATTTAGTCCAAAGAGACTCACTTAGCAAAATCTGTACTGCATCAAGAGTGATTAGATTTGAAAATTGTGCTGAGTCTCCCTGTGAAATTTGGCTGGGGATTAACTTTGTTGAATGTGTTCGGCATTTAATGTGATCGGCATTACAAAGCTGGTAGTTGTCAAATGTGTCATGGTTGAGTCAGACGCTCTATGGAAAGGAAACGGTCTGTAATTGAGTGAGGGGAGGGAACAGATCCACCTGCCCAGAGTAACACATGGAAACATAGAAGGTAGGAGTAGGCCATTCGGCCCTTCGAGCCAGCACCACCATTCAATATGATCATGGCTGATCATCCAGAATCAGTAGCCCGTTCCTGCTTTTTCCCCATATCCCTTGATATGGGAGGAGACCCCAGTGGAGGAGACCAGGAGACCCCGGTGGTTGTGCCTATTGCAAACAGGTACACCCTCTTGGGAGCTGTCGGGGCAGAAGACGCTTCCAGTCCGAGCGGAGGACAGGTCGGTGGTTCTAATCCAGGCAAGGACACTCGACCGGGGAGACCGAAGTCAGGAAGAGCCATAGTAGTGGGTGACTCCATTGTCCGAGGTGCGGACAGTAGATTCTGTTGCGGCTGGCGGGACTCGAGGATGGTCTGTTGCCTCCCTGGTGCCAGGGTTCAAGACATCACGGAGCGGCTTCAGAACATCCTAGCGAGGGAAGGTGATCAACCGGAAGTAGTTGTGCACATGGGCACGAACGACGTCGGGAGGAAGTGGAAAGGAGATACTGCAGTGTGAGTTTAGAGAGTTAGAAAGAAGACTGAGAAGTAGGATGTCTAGGGTAGTTATCTCTGGACTGCTGCCTGTACCTCGTGCTGGTGAGGGCAGGAACAGAGAGATCGGGGATATGAATGTATGGCTGAGGGGCTGGTGCAGGGAGCAGGGATTTAGATTTCTAGACAACTGGGATCTCTTCTGGGGTAGGGGTGACCTGTACAAAAGGGACGGGTTACACCTTAACAGCAGGGGGACCAACATTCTGGCAGGCAGGTTTGCTAGCGCTACAAGTGTGGCTTTAAACTAAGTAGTGGGGGGGAGGGGTTGACAAATTGAGAATATGAAGATGGAGTTAAAGGGGAAGCGAATACAGGAGAAATTGCAAAGGACTCTCGAATCAATGGGGAGGGAAGTTCTAGAAGGGATAAGAGAGTAAAGTCAGGGCCAATTGTGACCGGTGTGAGAGGGGAGGTAAATACCGAAGTTAAAGTGTTGTATTTAAATGCGCGAAGGATAAAAAATAAAGTGGATGAGCTTGAGGCTCAGTTAGACATTGGCAAGTATGATGTTGTGGGAATCACAGAGACATGGCTACAAGAGGACCAGGGCTGGGAACTGAATATTCAGGGGTACACAACGTATAGAAAAGACAGACAGATGGGCAGAGGGGGTGGGGTCGCTCTGTTGGTGAGGAATGATATTCACTCCCTTGCAAGGGGTGACATAGAATCATGAGATGTAGAATCAGTATGGGTAGAAATGAGGAATTGTAAGGGTAAAAAGACCCTAATGGGAGTTATTAACAGGCCCCCAAACAGTAGCCTCGACATAGGGTGCAAGTTGAATCAGGAGCTAAAATTGGCGTGTCGCAAATGTAATGCTACGGTGGTCATGGGAGATTTCAACATGCAGGTTGACTGGGAAAATCAGGTTGGTAATGGACCCCAGGAAAGAGAGTTTGTGGAGTGTCTCCGAGATGGATTCTTAGAACAGCTTGTACTGGAGCCTACCAGGGAGAAGGCAATTCTGGATTTAGTGTTGTGTAATGATCCTGATCTGATAAGGGGACTTGAGGTAAAATAATCATTAGGAGGCAGTGATCATAATGTGATAAGTTGAGAGGGAGAAGGGAAAATCGGAAGTGTCAGTATTACAGTATAGCAAAGGGGATTACAGAGGCATGAGGCATGAGGCAGGAGCTGGCCAAAATTGACTGGAACGAGGCCCTAGCAGGGAAGATGGTGGAACAGCAATGGCAGGTTTTCCTGGGAATAATGCAGAAGTTGCAGGATCAATTTATCCCAAAGAGGAGGAAAGATTCTAAGGGGAGTAAGAGGCACCCATGGCTGACGAGGGAAGTCAAGGACAGCATAAAAATAAAAGGGAAGAAGTATAACATAGCAAAGAAGAGTGGGAAGCCAGAGGATTGGGACTCTTTTAAAGAGCAACAGAAGATGACTAAGAAGGCAATACGGGGAGAAAAGATGAGGTACGAGGGTAAACTAGCCAATAATATAAAGGAGGATAGTAAAAGCTTTTTTAGGTATGTAAAGAGGAGAAAATAGTCAAGGCAAATGTGGGTCCCTTGAAGACAGAAGCAGGGGAATTTATTATGGGGAACAAGGAAATGGCAGATGAGTTGAACCGGTACTTTGGATCTGTCTTCACTAAGGAAGATACAAACAATCTCCCAGATGTTCTAGTGGCCAGAGATCCTAGGGTGACAGAGGAACTGAAGGAAATTCACATTATTCTTAAACTGTGACCCCTGGTTCTGGACTCCCCAACATCGGGAACATTTTTCCTGCGTCTAGCCTGTCCAATCCCTAAAGAATTTTATATGTTTCTATAAGATCCCCTCTCCTCCTTCTAAATTCCAGTGAATACAAGCCCAGTCGATCCATTCTTTCATCATATGTCAGTCCCACCATCCCGGGAATTAACCTGGTGAACCTACGCTGCACTCCCTCAATAGCAAGAATGTTCGTCCTCAAATTAGGAGACCAAAACTGCACATAATACTCCAGGTGTGGTCTTACCAGGACCCTGTACAACTGCAGTTGGACCTCCTTGCTCCTAAACTCAAATCCTCTCGCTATGAAGGCCAACATGCCATTAGCTTTCTCCACTGCCTGCTGTACCTACAACACATCAGCAGATAGAAGAGATTTACAGCAGTACAAAACGTGGAAGCTTGGAACAAAATGCGGTAAATCTGGAAACATTTAGGAGTGGATACAATTACAACTCTCATAAGAGATTTGGACTGATGTATGGAGAGGAAGAGTTTAGAGGGATTATCGCTCAGAATGGCAACTGGGCCGACATGGACCAAGTTTGGCTTCACAGCGCCAGAGACTATGGGCCAGCAACTAACTCCCAAATAAGGGGCAAGGTGACGTCACCACCCTACGCCCCACGTGACCTCACCACCCTACTCCCCACGTGACCTCACCACCCTACGCCCCACGTGACCTCACCACCCTACGCCCCACGTGACCTCACCACCCTACGCCCCACGTGACCTCACCACCCTACGCCCCACGTGACCTCACCCAGCCAGTGGCCACGTGATCCCTCTCCACCAATGGCAGCCGCCCAGGCTGGGTGAGGGTTGCTATGCAACCTCCGTTAGGCAGCGCCCGGACCCCCGGACCTACTGGACCTACACTGTTCGGACCTACACAGTCCGGACTCACACAGTCCAGACCTACACAGTCCGGACCTACACAGTCCGGACCTACACAGTCCGGACCTACACAGTCCGTCCGGACCTACAAAGTCCGTCCGGACCTACACAGTCCGGACCTACACAGTCCGGATCTACACAGTCCGGACCTACACAGTCCAGACCTACACAGTCCGGACCTACACAGTCCGGATCTACACAGTCCGGATCTACACAATCCGGACCTACACAGTTCAGACCTACACAGTCCGGATCTACACAGTCCGGACCTACACAGTTCAGACCTACACAGTCCGGACCTACACAGTCCGGACCTACACAGTCCGGATCTACACAGTCCGGATCTACACAGTCCGGATCTACACAGTCCGGACCTACACAGTTCGGACCTACACAGTCCGGACCTACACAGTCCGGACCTACACAGTCCGGATCTACACAGTCCGGACCTACACAGTCCGTCCGGACCTACACAGTCCGTCCGGACCTACACAGTCCGTCCGGACTTACACAGTCCGGACCTACACTGTTCAGACCTACACAGTCCGGACCTACACTGTTCAGACCTACACTGTCCGGACCTACACAGTCCGGACCTACACTGTTCAGACCTACACAGTCCGGACCTACACAGTCCGGACCTACACAGTCCGGACCTACACAGTCCGGACCTACACAGTCCGGACCTACACTGTTCAGACCTACACTGTTCAGACCTACACTGTCCGGACCTACACAGTCCGGACCTACACTGTTCAGACCTACACTGTTCAGACCTACACTGTCCGGACCTACACAGTCCGGACCTACACTGTTCAGACCTACACTGTTCAGACCTACACAGTCCGGACCCACACAGTCCAGACCTACACAGTCCGGACCTACACAGTCCAGACCTACACTGTCCGGGCCCACAGTGTCCGGACCCACAGTGTCCAGGCCTACAGCGCCCCCCGGGCCTAATACGGGACAAGGGTGGTCCCGTACGGGACAAACTAAATATCAAAATGGTATTTTGATCCCGTATCAAAATACGGGATGTCCCGGTTAATACGGGACAGTTGGCAACCCTAGCAGAGCCCCAGGTTTGATCCGCACCTCGGGTGCTGCCTGTGTGGAGTTTGCATGTTCTCCCACTTAGCTGGTCCTCCGGTGACCTCCCATGTCCCAAAGACCTGCGGGCTTGTGGGTTAATTAGCTGCTGTACATTGCCCCGTGTCATGATCTCACCAACAGTGGAGTTGCCTACCTGTCCCCAGTCGGTCCAGTGGGTTGGGGTGCAGCAGGCTGGAGATAAGATGCTGGGCGTCGTCAGGGAGAGCCTCATCTCCATCAGGCCAAATAATGTCATCTGCAAACACAACAAGACGTTCAACACAAGGACCTTATGTAAGACAGGCTCCATTGCTAATCGCCTTTTATAAGGTCATAAGTGATAGGAGCAGAATTAAGCCATTCGGCCCATCAAGTCTACTCCACCATTCAATCGTTTAGTTTGAGATACGGTGCGGAAACAGGCCCTTCGGCCCACCGAGTCCGTGCCGGCCCAGCAATCCCCGCACATTAACACTATCCTACACACCAGGGATTTGATTCAGTCTGAAGAAGGGTCTCGACACAGAAGGTCACCCATTCCTTCTCTCCAGAGATGCTGCCTGGCTGGTCTATCTTTCCCTCTGAACCCCATTCTCCTGCCTCCTTCTCCCCATAACCCCTGACACCCGTACTAATCAAGAATCTATCCATCTATCTCTGCCTTAAAAATATCCATTGACTTGTCCTCCACAGCCTTCTGTGGCAATGAATTCCACAGATTCACCGCCCTCTGACCTACAAAATTCCTCCTCATCTCTATCCTAAAGAAACGTCCTTTAATTCTGAGCAAAGATACTAGAGGAGCAAGATAGACCACTCGACCCTAAAAACCGTAGTGCGTCACGGCGCCATTTTAGAAACTTGCAGAAACATTTAAAAAGAAAATAACAAAAATCTGTGAATTGATAGATGAGATATATTCTGCATTTTAATGGCATAATCACACATACTGTTCCCCCAAAACACTGATTACACTGCGAGAGGCATAACGAATGGCGGGTTTTGCTTACTAAAATGGCTCCTTTGCGTTCTACACTTCAGTATGGGCGATTTCAACGGAGTGGTCCATCTTGTACCTCTGATTCTGAGGCTACTGTGACTCAAACCTACTGTGTTGCAAACTCACCACTGATGACTTGGCCAAACAGTTCCTCTGGGGTGTCGCCAAAGAAGGGAACGCACCCCACCAGGAATTCGTACAGGATAATCCCCATCGCCCACCAGTCGACGGGCTTCCCATAGCCCTGACGAAGGATAACCTCGGGAGCTATATATTCCGGAGTTCCACACACCTGCAATGTACAGATGATGTTAGTAGTACACAAGGTTATAAGACATAGCAGCAGAATTAGGTTATTGAGCCCATTGAGTCTATTCCGCCATTCGATCTATACTTCCCTGCCAACCGCGTTCTCCTGCCCTTCCCATTACCTTTAAAATAATAATAATAATAATAATAATAATAAAGTATCTTTATTGGCATTCAAAAACATGTTTTTGGACATAATTACGTTACCCACAGTCAACAATGAGAGGCGATAAACAAGAGAGCAATTACACGCACAGTCACAAAAACACACACAGTCACAAAGGGCGGCACGGTAGCGCAGCGGTAGAGTTGCTGCTTTACAGCGAATGCAGCGCCTGAGACTCAGGTTCGATCCTGACTACGGGTGCTGCACTGTAAGGAGTTTGTACGTTCTCCCCGTGACCTGCGTGGGTTTTCTCCGAGATCTTCGGTTTCCTCCCACACTCCAAAGACGTACAGGTATGTAGGTTAATTGGCTGGGTAAATGTAAAAATTGTCCCTAGTGGGTGTAGGATAGTGTTAATGTACGGGGATCACTGGGCGGCACGGACATGGAGGGCCGAAAAGGCCTGTTTCCGGCTGTATATATATGATGATATGATATGAACCAACATAAAACAACAAGAAACATCCATCACAGTGAGTCTCCTCCAGTCACCTCCTCACTGTGATGGAAGGCCACAATGTCTTTTCTCTTCCCCTGCCGTCTTCTCCCGCGGTCAGGTTGTTGAAGTTGCCACGTCGGGGCTCCCAACATTGAAGCCCCCGCCGGGCGGTGGAAAATCCCGCGGCCTATTCCAGGCCGTGCCAGACGGTGAAAGGTCCGCGGCGGGCCGACCCAAGCCCCGCGACTCGGGGCGGGCGAAGACGCTGCCGCTGCCGGAGCTCCCGAAGTCGGCCCCCACCCAGGGACCTGCGAGCTTCAGACGTCCACGCTGCCCGCGGCCGAAGCCTCCGAAGGCGGTTCGCAGCTGCAATCGCTATTGATCTCTCCTTAGACTTTATCATGGCACAGACTCATAGAGCTATACAGCATAGAAGCTGGTTCTTCAGCCCACCTTGTCCATGCCCACTGGGCTGGTCCCAATTTGCCTCAATTTGGCCCATAAACCCTTCCCATCCACATATCTGTCCAAATATGTTTTAAAGAAGGTATCCACTTCTTTTGCTTCATTTGTTTTAGTTTAGTTTAGAGATACAGCACGGAAACAGGCCCTTCGGCCCACCGAGTCCGTGCCGACTAGCGATCATCCCGCCCACTAGCACTAGCCTACACACTACGGACAATTTACAATTTTTACCAATTAACCTACAAACCTGTGCTTCTTTGGAGTGTGGGAGGAAACCGAAGCACCTGGAGAAAACCCACGTGATCACAGGTTTGGGCTCCTTGCTCAAGGAGAGAGAGACCAGAGAAGGTGGGAGTGCAGCAAAGTTTCACCAGACTGGTTCCAGGCACAGGGATTTAGATTTAGATTTAGATTTGGAGATACAGCGCGGAAACAGGCCCTTCGGCCCACCGAGTCCGCGCCGCCCAGCGATCCCCGCACACTAACACTATCCTAGGGAGGCAGTGGGGTGGTCATGCTGGGTGGAGATACCAAGCAGATGAGGCCTATAGTTCTTCACACTCTACAAGACCAAGAGGTGTTCTTGGTGAGACATGCAAATTACTTCCCAGGGTTGGCACAGTACACACAGGCGTGATGTGTCTCTTGGCAGGGAGGTCAAATCCAAGCACTACATTGTCTAAAAGAAAGGTCAGCCATTCAGGACTGAGATGAGAAGAAATGTCTTCACCCAGAGACCAGTGATTCTTCGTACTTCTCCAGGAAGATGGCAGAGGCTCAATTGCTAAGTACGTTCAGAGATTGATGGTTCATTGGTGTACCCCGTATCAGGGTGGCTCCGTGATACTGGAGTCGAGCTGCTGCCTTACAGCACCAGAGACCCAGGTTCAATCCAGGACATCTGGCCTGTGATTGTGATCGTGCTGATGAGCAGAAATGTTATTCTTGTGGAGAATTTGGGCATATTCAGAAGGACTGCACTAAAGTCAAGTGCTATAGACAATAGACAATAGACAATAGGTGCAGGAGGAGGCCATTCGGCCCTTCGAGCCAGCACTGCCATTCAATGTGATCATGGCTGATCATTCTCAATCAGTACCCCGTTCCTGCCTTCTCCCCATACCCCCTGACTCCGCTATCCTTAAGAGCTCTCTCTAGCTCTCTCTTGAATGCATTCAGAGAATTGGCCTCCACTGCCTTCTGAGGTAGAGAATTCCACAGATTCACAACTCTCTGACTGAAAAAGTTTTTCCTCATCTCAGTTCTAAATGGCCTACCACTTATTCTTAAACTGTGGCCCCCTTGTTCTGGACTCCCCCAACATTGGGAACATGTTTCTTGCCTCTAACGTGTCCAACCCCTTAATAATCTATAGGTATGAAGTAGATGACCAGCCTTTTTTGTGAATGTGCTTTATATTCAATTGTTAATTTCTGTTTAGTCATAGATGACCTATTCTGAAAATTACCAATATTTGATCCATACAGGCTGCTGTCTGTATGTTGTCTGCTAAATTCTCCCTGGGACCACGTGGGTTTTCTCCAGGTGCTCCAGTTTCCTACCACATTCCATAGGTTAATTGGCTTCTATAAATTGTCCCCAGTGTGTAGGATAGAACTAGTGCTGGTCGGCACGGACTCAGTGGGCCGAAGGGCCTGTTTCCACGCTGTATCACTAAACTAAACTAACCAATTTTTCTCCTTGCAAAATGCTGGAGTAACTCAGCAGGTCAGGCAGCATCTCAGGAGAGAAGGAATGGGTGACGTTTCAGGTCGAGACCCTTTCTTTGTCTCACCTGTACCCAATTGTGAATCCAAAACGTTGCCCAGCCATGTTCTCCAGAGATGCTGTCTGACCCACTGAGTTTCTCCAGCACTTAGTGTCTGCACTGTTCTATGTTTATACAAAGCTGACCGGGAAAAAAAATCGCATGGGAGATCAAATTAATCCATGGCTGACATTAGAGGAGTAAATTTGGGCAGGAATAAACTTTTCAAGGGGCACTAATCCTCTCAATTTCCAACGAGCTTCAAGCATTGGCATCGTGTTCCTGACACCATGGAGGGCCGGGGTTTGAGATGAGAAACGTTTAAACCGACTCTGTAACTGGTTTTCTTTCTCGGGGGTGGATCTGGATTATTCTCGATCTTCTGCCAAGTCTCTTGTCCTTCCATTGGTGGCTGGCGAGAAGGTTAGAACAAATCGTTACGTGACCACTGGCGAAGCGGCACCCGCTGACGACTTCTCCAGCTCATTTACACAGAGGCAGCAGTGGATTGATGGCCGGCAGCTGGGAGATAATTAAAATGGGGAGCTCAGGAGCTCCTGGATCAATCCCTGACGAAATAAATTGTGAAAGTGGAACACAGCCAGCCTGTCACCTCAGAACAACACGTTAGATTTAGTTTAGTGTAGAGATACAGCGCAAAAACAGGCCCCTCGGCCCACCGGGTCCGCGCCGACCAGCGATTCCCGCACATTAAGACTATCCCACACACACTAGGGACAAGTTATACATACACCAAGCCAATTAATAGACAATAGACAATAGGTGCAGGAGGAGGCCCTTCGGCCCTTCGAGCCAGCACCGCCATTCAATGTGATCATGGCTGATCATTCTCAATCAGTACCCCGTTCCTGCCTTCTCCCCATACCCCCTGACTTCGCTATCCTTAAGAGCTCTATCTAGCTCTCTCTTGAATGCATTCAGAGAATTGGCCTCCACTGCCTTCTGAGGCAGAGAATTCCACAGATTCACAACTCTCTGACTGAAAAGGTTTTTCCTCATCTCCGTTCTAAATGGCCTACCCCTTATTCTTAAACTGTGGCCCCTTGTTCTGGGCTCCCCCAACGTTGGGGACATGTTTCCTGCCTCTAACGTGTCCAACCCCTTAATAATCTTATACGTTTCGATAAGATCTCCTCTCATCCTTTAACCTACAAACCTGTGCGTCTTTGGAGTGTGGGAGGAAACCGAAGATCTCGGAGAAAACCCACGCGGTCACGGGGAGAACGTACAGACTCCGCACGGACAGCACCCGTGGTCAGGATTGAACCCGGGTCTCCGGCGCTGCATGCGCTGTACAGCAACAAGCTTACCACTGCGCCACACGATTGCATTGCCAAGAACATTGGGGAGTGCAGAGGAGATTCAGTAGGATGTCGGCTGGATTTGAGGACTTTGCTTTTGGGGGAGAGATTGAAGAGACTGGGCATGTTTTCCCTAGAGTGAAGAAGGCCGAGGGAAGTGTAGAAGATTACGAGAAGACGTTGATCTTTTTATGAAGAAGGGTCCGGACTCAAAACATCACCTCCCCATGCTCTCTGCTTCCTCGAGCCTCCTCAATCTTTCTTTCCATGGTAGAGAGTATCATTGTAATGTGAGGGGGATAAGTTTTAAAGAGGATCTGATGGGTAAGTTTGAGAGAGTGAGCGATATCTGGAACATTGCCAGAGAAGGTATATATAAGAAAATAACTTATATAAGAAAATAACATATAAGAAAATAGGCTTGTATACACTGGAATTTAGAAGGATGAGAGGAGACCTTATCGAAACGTATAAGATTATTAAGGGGTTGGACACGTTAGAGGCAGGAAACATGTTCCCAATGTTGGGGGAGTCCAGAACAAGGGGCCACACAGTTTAAGAATAAGGGGTAGGCCATTTAGAACTGAGATGAGGAAAAACTTTTTCAGTCAGAGAGTTGTGAATCTGTGGAAGTCTCTGCCTCAGAATGCAGTGGAGGCCAATTCTCTGAATGCATTCAAGAGAGAGCTGGATAGAGCTCTTAAGGATAGCGGAGTCAGGGGGTATGGGGAGAAGGCAGGAACGGGGTACTGATTGAGAATGATCAGCCATGATCACATTGAATGGCAGTGCTGGCTCGAAGGGCCGAATGGCCTCCTCCTGCACCTATTGTCTATTGTCTCACTGCAGATGCTGGTACAAATCGAAGGTATTTATTCACAAAATGCTGGAGTAACTTGAGCCAGAGAAGGTGATGGAATCAGATACAACTACAATGTTTAAGAATTTAAGCTTAACTATGTTCAAGACCCCATTAACTATGTTCGGGAGGCACGGTGGCGCAGCAGTAGAGTTGCTGCCTTACAGCGCCAGAGACCCGGGTTCGATCCCGACTACGCGTGCTGTCTGTGCGGAGTTTGGACGTTCTCCTCGTGACCTCGTGGGTTCTCTCCGGGTGCTCCGGTTTCCTCCCACACTCCAAAGATGTACAGGATTGTAGGTTAATTGGCTTCAGTGAATTGTGGATTGTCCCGGGTGTACTGGGTGATCGCTAATGGGCCCGAACTCGTTGGGCCGAAGAGCCTGTTTCTGCGCTGTATCTCTAAAGTATAAAGTCTAAAGAGCCACTTATACATACACTTAAACACATATCCATGTTCTCCAGGGATGCTGCCTGACCCCCTGAGTTATTCCAGCACTGCTTTGAGACACTCCAGTTTCAATCCTAAAGCCTATCATGGTTTGACCCTGTTCACGTTCATTAGTTATAGGAGTAGAATTAGGCCATTCGGCCCATCGAGTCCACTCCGCCATTCAATCATGGCCGATCTCTGCCTCCTAACCCCATTTTCCCTGCTTCTCTCCATAACCCTTGACACCCGTTCTAATCGAGAATTTGTCTATCTCTGCCTTAAAAATATCCACTGATGTGGCCTCCACAGCCCTCTGTGGCAATGAGTTCCACAGATTAACTACCCTCTGACTAAAGAAGTTCCTAATCACCTCCTTTCTAAAAGCGCGCCCTTTAGTTCTGAGGCTGTGACCTCTGCCAATGGATCGTGATCTCCTTCTGACAGCTGACAAGGCTAGGCTCTATCAAGCTTACACCCCAACGGTATGAACATTGACTTCTCTAACTTCAGGTAGCCATTGCTTTCCCTGTCTCTCCATCCCGTCCCCGTTCCCAGTTCTCCGGCCACTCTCACTGTCTCCGACTACATTTTATCTCTGTTTGCGTTGTTGCTACCTTCTCCCAACTAACAATGATCCATTCTACATTTTTCTTGATCTCCATTCCCTTTGTCCTGTTTTCACACCTTACACTTCCTTTTCCATTCACTTCCTTATCAATGTACCGTCCACTCCCCTGACATCAGTCTGAAGAAGGGTCTCGACCCGAAACGTCACCCATTCCTTCTCTCCCGAGATGCTGCCTGACCCGCTGAGTTACACCAAGCTTTCTGTGTCTGACTTTAGCAGTCGTGTTCACCCTGTTGATAATTTCCAGCATTTGCATTAAGACAAAGATGAGAATCAGAGACAGTCAAAGGAAGATAAATTCCTTCTCTCCAGAGATGCTGCCTGTCCCGCTGAGTTACTCCAGCATTTTGTGTCTATCTTCAAGGCTCTATCAAAACTGGATCAAGATACAGTGCCCGGTAGAAGTTGTTGGTGTTGACGGTGTTGGTGTGGGCGGCACGGTAGCGCAGCGGTAGAGTTGCTGCTTTACAGCGAATGCAGCGCCGGAGACTCAGGTTTGATCCTGACTACGGGTGCTGCACTGTAAGGAGTTTATACGTTCTCCCCGTGACCTGCGTGGGTTTTCTCCGAGATCTTCGGTTTCCTCCCACACTCCAAAGACGTACAGGTATGTAGGTTAATTGGCTGGGTAAATGTAAAAAATTGTCCCTAGTGGGTGTAGGATAGTGTTAATGTACGGGGATCACTGGGCGGCACGGACTTGGAGGGCCGAAAAGGCCTGTTTCCGGCTGTATATATATGATATGATATGACTCTTGATGTGAGCTGAGGGAGAGGAGGACATTTGTTTCATTCTGCACCACCATTGTTAATAAAAATAACAATCAAGAATGCATTTAACGTTCTGACCTGTTTATCCAGGAACTCCCTGGCATCCTTTTCGATGTGACCCTCGTAGAGGTTTGTGGTGAGGCTCATCAGTCCTATTTTCGAGAGGCCAAAGTCCGTGAGCTTAATATGACCCATCGATGTTATCAAGAGACTGCAAGAGGAGGAAGCATCGGGTGAGTGACCTTTGCAGAACGCAATGCTTAACAAAATGTGGCTCGCCACACGTTCGCTTCCAAGATGGCACCCAACCCAGGTGACTCTGTGCATGCTAGCCAGGGAAGCAGAACTACAATCACATATAACAATCGCTCCACACTCTTAAATCTCTCTGCACACTGTAAATGGTTCGATTGTAATCGCATATTGGCTTTCCGCCGACTGGTCAGCACGCAAAAAAAGCTTTTCACTGTACCTCGCTCGGTATACGTGACAGACAATAAACTGAACAGAACACAGAGCTTGCTATGAGTTTTCAGATTGGCTCATATGGGGAGTTCAGAAGGATTTTCACGGCATGGGACCAAATAGTATCTTGCTTTCATCTGATGCAAAAATATTGATGGATTGATAAACCATGCCTGGAGGTGCCATTAGGACATGGCATAAAATCAGGCCCTTCATTTATTCCCATTGTTTAATTGAAACATACAATATAGAACAGTACAGCACAAGAACGTACAGGTATGTAGGTTAATTGGCTGGGTAAATGTAAAAATTGTCCCTAGTGGGTGTAGGATAGTGTTAATGTACGGGGATCGCTGGGCGGCACGGACTTGGAGGGCCGAAAAGGCCTGTTTCCGGCTGTATATATATGATATGATATGATATGATAAGAACAGGCCCTTTGGCCAACAATAGACAATAGGTGCAGGAGGAGGCCATTCGGCCCTTCGAGCCAGCACCGCTATTCAATGTGATCATGGCTGATCATTCTCAATCAGTACCCCGTTCCTGACTTCTCCCCATACCCCCTGACTCCGCTATCCTTAAGAGCTCTATCTAGCTCTTTCTTGAATGCATTCAGAGAATTGGCCTCCACTGCCTTCTGAGGCGGAGAATTCCACAGATTCACAACTCTCTGACTGAAAAGGTTTTTCCTCATCTCAGTTCTATCAGTGCCCAACATGATGCCAAGACCATCTCTTATCTACCAGCACATAACCCACATTGTTCCATTCCCTGCATATCTCCATCATGGTCTGGTTCGGCTCAGCCACCAAGCACGACATCCGGAGGCTGCAACGGATCGTTCGCACAGCTGAGAAGGTTGTTGGCTGTAACCTTCCCCACCATTGATGAACTGTACACTGCAAGGGCCAGGAAGCGAGCGGGCAAGATCATCTCTGACCCCTCTCACCCTGGCCATAAACTCTTCGAAGCACTTCCCTCTGGAAGGCGACTCCGGACTGTCAAAGCAGCCACAGCCGGACATAAAAACAGCTTTTTTTCCCACGAGTGATAGTTCCACTCAATAACCAAAGTCTGGAGTCTCTTTTCTGCTCTGGTTTATTTTCACCCACATGTTTAGACCGTAATGTTGTATCCTTATTGTTTTGATGTGTTTATGCTTTATTCTTAATTGTTTACTGTATGTTTGTGTTGTCATTTGTGAGCGGAGCACCAAGGCACATTCCTTGTATATGCACATACTTGGCCAATAAAGCTATTCATTCATTCATTCATTCATTCATTCATTCTATCAAAAAGTGCATCTTAATCTTGTGGATCAGCCTTACCACGGAGGACTATTTTAAATGCCTTACTAAAATCCATGTAGACAACACCCACTGCTCTACCCTTATTATTAAGGGGTTGGACACGTTAGAGGCAGGAAACATGTTCCCAATGTTGGGGGAGTCCAGAACAAGGGGCCACAGTTTAAGAATAAGGGGTAGGCCATTTAGAACTGAGATGAGGAAAAACTTTTTCAGTCAGAGAGTTGTGAATCTGTGGAATTCTCTGCCTCAGAAGGCAGTGGAGGCCAATTCTCTGAATGCATTCAAGAAAGAGCTGGATAGAGCTCTTAAGGATAGCGGAGTTAGGGGGTTTAGGGAGAAGGCAGGAACGGGGTACTGATTGAGAATGATCAGCCATGATCACATTGAATGGCGGTGCTGGCTCGAAGGGCCGAATGGCCTCCTCCTGCACGTATTGTCTATTGTCTATCATTCACCTTTGTCACCTCCTCAAAAAACTCAATCAAGTTTGTAAGACACGACCTGCCATATATAAAGCCATGATGACTGTCACTAATTACTCTTCCAAACAGGAGTAAATAATATCCAGAAGAATGCTCCCCAATAGCTTCCCATGCCACTGATGTGAGGTTCACTGGCCTATAACTCCCTGGATTCACTCTACTTCCCTTCTTAAATAAAGGAACATAGAGTCTGAAGAAGGGTCACCCATTCGACCCGAAACGTCACCCATTCCTTCTCTCCAGAGATGCTGCCTGACCCGCTGAGTTACTCCAGCATTTTGTGTCTATCATTAGCTACAGTCCTCCGGTGCCTTACCTGGGGCCACAGTTTAAGAATAAGGGAGAGGCCATTTGGAACGGAGATGAGGAAAAACCTTTTCAGTCAGAGAGTTGTGAATCTGTGGAATTCTCTGCCTCAGAAGGCAGTGGAGGACAATTCTCTGGATGCTTTCAAGAGAGAGCTAGATAGAGCTCTTAAGGATAGCGGAGTCAGGGGGTATGGGGAGAGGGCAGGAACGGGGTACTGTTTGTGGATGATCAGCCATGATCACATTGAATGGCGGTGCTGGCTCGAAGGGCCGAATGGCCTCCTCCTGCACCTATTGTCTATTGGAGAAGATGCTCTTGCCTTGCCTCTCTCAATAACCTTGATAAGTCCCATCAGGTCCTGGGGATTTATCCACCGTAATGCCCTTCAAGAGCCCCAACACCTTCTCCTTCATCTCAAACTACCCTTGGATATTCGTAGTTTTCCACACTGTTCTCCTAGTCCTTCATGTCCTTCTCCTTAGTGACAACAGATGCAGAGTCCTCTAGAGTTTAGTATCTCGCCCCTCATCTCCAGGCTCCAAGCACAAATACACTTCTTGATCCTTGTTTGGTCCTACTTTCTCTCGCTGGTTAATCTCTAGGTTAATTCCCGGAATCACTAGGTTAATTCCCGGAATCACTAGGTTAATTCCCGGAATCACTAGGTTAATTCCAGGAATGGCGGGACTGTCGTATGTTGAAAGGCTGGAGCGATTGGGCTTGTATACACTGGAATTTAGAAAGGATGAGGGGGGATCTTATTGAAACATATAAGATAATTAGGGGATTGGACACATTAGAGGCAGGAAACATGTTCCCAATGTTGGGGGAGTCCAGAACCAGGGGCCACAGTTTAAGAATAAGGGGTAGGCCATTTAGAACGGAGATGAGGAAGAACTTTTTCAGTCAGAGAGTGGTGAAGGTGTGGAATTCTCTGCATCAGAAGGCAGTGGAGGCCAGTTCGTTGGATGCTTTCAAGAGAGAGCTGGATAGAGCTCTTAAGGATAGCGGAGTGAGGGGGTATGGGGAGAAGGCAGGAACGGGGTACTGATTGAGAGTGATCAGCCATGATCGCATTGAATGGCGGTGCTGGCTCGAAGGGCTGAATGGCCTACTCCTGCACCTATTGTCTATTGTCTATTGTCTATCTCGTGTTTTTATTATAGGTCTAAAAATCTTTGGGATTCTCTTTGATCTGACACCAAAGCTATTTCATGGCTCGCTTTGGCCCCTCTAATCATTGGCTTGAGTTCTTTCTTTCTTTATATTCCTCAAAGGTCCTATCTGATACCATCCTCTTTTCCATTTCTTTTTGACCAAATTTGCAACCTCGTTTGCCATCCAAGGTTCCCTGACTTTGCCATCCTTCTCCCCCCCCTCAACGTTGCGACATGTCGGTTCTGAGTTTCAGTCAACAATTGAAAGGTTCAATCAATATTTTATTCACATACTGCGGGATTGTGATGAAGCATAATGTCCCATTCACTTACGGCCGAGGATACTGTGGGGCCGTCTACACCGATCAGCCAAAACATTATGACCTGATGAACCAAAACATTAAGACCACCTGCCCAATATGCTGTTGGTCCTCGGTGTGCAGCCCCATACGCAGCAGGGTGCGATGCACTGTGTATTGTGACACATTCCTCCCGTGACCACCATTAAGATTTTCCGTGACCTGTGCCACAGTCGACCTTCAGTCGGTTCGGACCAGACGGGATAACCTTCGTTTCCCTCGCGCATCGATGAGCCTTGGGCGCCCAACACCCTGTCTGTTGCCGGTTTGTGGTTTGTCCCTCCTCGGACCACTGACGGTCGGTACTCACCACTGCTGACCGGGAGCACCCCACAAGCCTTGCCGTTTCAGAGATGCTCTGACCCAGTCGTCTGGCCAGAACAATTTGGCCCTTGTCAAAGTCGCTCAGGTCTTTACTCCTGCCCATTTCTCCTGCATCCAACACGTCAACTTCAAGATCTGACTGTTCACTTGCTGCCTAATATATCCCACCCCTTGACAGGTGCCATGGTAACAAGATAATCAATGTTATTCACTTCACCTGTCAGTGGTCATAATGTTTTGGTTGATCGGTGTATTACCCATTTGCCATAAAGGATTAAGTTCCCCCCCAACCATTACATCCCACCGGGATACCTGTGGAGTTTTTGTTTACAACTGCTGCTTCGTTAGATCTCCTCTGACTCTCTCTCGGTGATCAGAGAGTTGAAGCCTCAAATTACATTTCTTCCTTGAAGCTAAGTGCTAAGTGATTACAGCTCCTTTAAGCAGTAGAAGCTGTGAAATTGGCTTCACTGAGTAATTTGTTCCACACCGTCACTCCCTCAAAGTATCATTGTTACTTAACCCAATCAATAGCCACAACACCATGCAAACGCTACGGGGAGAGGGGGGTGAGGGGAAGAGGGGGGGGAGGGGAAGAGGGGGGTGAGGGGAAGAGGGGGGGGAGGGAGGGAGGGGGGGAGGGGGAGAGGGAGAGAAGGAGGGAGGGGGAGAAGGAGGGGGGAGAAGGAGGGGGGAGAGGGGGAGGGAGGAAGAGAGGGAGGAAGAGAGGGAGTAGGAGAGCGAGAGAATAGGGAGGGGGAGAGAGGGGGATAGAGAGAGAGGGGGAGACATAGGGAGATGGAGAGAGAGAGAGAGAGAGAGAGAGAGAGAGAGAGAGAGAGAGAGAGAGAGAGAGAGAGAGAGAGAGAGAGAGAGAGAGAGAGAGAGAGAGAGAGAGAGATGAGATGGAAGGGGGGGAGAGGGAGAGGGAGAGGGAGAGAGAGAGAGAGAGATGAGATGGAAGGACGAGGGGGGGAGAGGGAGAGGGAGAGGGAAGGGAGAGTGAGAGAGAGAGAGAGAGAGAGATAGATCATAAGCGAGCAGCTGGGGAAAATGTCTGCAAACCTTCTTTGTTCCCCACTATTGTTTGAACACCAGTGATGCACAAAATTGATTAGTTGGCAGTTCAAGGAAGTATGAATCCAAGTTAAAGGGAATGAAGTGGGGGAATGGGAGGGGGAGCCACCGGGAGATCAGGTTGGTTGAGACAAACTTCGTGGAGGTATTCAGCTAAAACGATCGCCGAGCCTGCGCTTGGTTTCGCCGATGTAAATACGTTGACATCTAGAGCAGCGGATGCAACAGATGAGGTTGGAGGAGGTGCAGGTGGACCTCTGCCACACCTGGAAAGACTGCTTGGGTCCTTGGATGGGGTCGAGGGGGGAGGGAAAGGGACACAAGAATGACGGGCACGCAAAAGGACAAATCAAGGCCAGCGTGGATGATCAGGGAGAGGTGGTGCCCACACTGGTCCAGAGGTGCGGACAAGGGGGTAGGAAGAGTGAAACTCCTAGAACGACTAGGGTGGGGGAGGGATGGAGAGAGAGGGGATGCAAGGTGTAGGAAGGAACTACAAACGCAGACACAAAAAGCTGGAGTAACTCACCTATCCCATGTTGCCTGACCCTTTGAGTTACTCCAGCACATTGTGTCTGTTCAGGCAGCATCTCTGGAGAGAAGGTATGGGCGACGTTTCAGGTGGAGACCCTTCAGGTTACTTTAAGCTTTAAGCTTTTAACTTACTTGTCCGGTTTGAGGTCACGATGGACGATGCCATAGTTGTGCAGGTACTCCAAAGCCAGGACGGTTTCTGCAAAATACATCTGGGCCAGGTCCACTGGCAGCGCTCCGATGTTCTTCAATAACGTTGCACAGTCACCCCCTGCAATGGGAAAAGGCACCACGGTCAAGCCGCGAGGAAACGAACAACTGTGCTGAGGAAGACAGCAGGGAAACAGGCCCTTCGGCCCATCTTGGCCACGTCCACCCAACCGTCGACGCCCGTCCACTGTGCTGGGGAAGACGCGTCTACCGAGCAAGGTGTCGAGATCCTATTTTGCCGGAGCCTTGAAGGCCGACACAAAATGCTGGAGAAACTCCGCTGGGTCAGACAGCGTCTCTGGAGAGAAGGAAGAGGTGGCGTTTTGGGTCGAGACCCTTCTTCGGAATCAGGGGAAAGGGTAAATGAGAGATATAGTTCCCAAGTTACAGGAGTAGAATTAGGCCATTCGGCCCATCGAGTCCACTCCGCCTTGCAATCATGGCTGATCTCTGCCTCTGGCGCCTCCTTTTGCTCCGGTATTTTATTTCATTCTTCACATGTTTAGATTATAAAACTTTATTCTTAATTGTTCACTGTATGTCGTGTTGTTACTTGCGAGCAAAGCACCAAGGCACATTCCTTGTGTGTGTACATACTTGGCTCATAAAATGTATTCAATAAAATTAAAATGTATTCATTTCAATCAATCAATTATTCAATTCAATTCTAATCCCATTCAATAGACAATAGACAATAGGTGCAGGAGGAGGCCATTCAGCCCTTCGAGCCAGCACCGCCATTCAATGCGATCATGGCTGATCACTCTCAATCAGTACCCCGTTCCTGCCTTCTCCCCATACCCCCTCACTCCGCTATCCTTAAGAGCTCTATCCAGCTCTCTCTTGAAAGCATCCAACGAACTGGCCTCCACTGCCTTCTGAGGCAGAGAATTCCACACCTTCACCACTCTCTGACTGAAAAAGTTCTTCCTCATCTCCGTTCTCCTGTCTTCTCCCCATAACCCTTGACACCCGTTCTAATCAAGAATCTGTCTATCTTTGCCTTAAATAGAAGGTGATGTAGAGAGATATAGAATGAATGAATAGGTTTATTGGCCAAGTATGTGCATATATATATAGAACAAATGAATGAAAGATATGCAAGTATATGAAAATAACTGCAGATGCTGGTACAAATCGAAGGTATTTATTCACAAAATGCTGGAGTAACTCAGCAGGTCAGGCAGCATCTCGGGAGAGAAGGGATGGGTGACGTTTCGGGTCGAGACCCTTCTTCAGACTGATGTCAGGGGGGCGGGACAAAGGAAGGATATAGGTGGAGACAGGAAGATAGAGGGAGATCTGGGAAGGGGGACGGGGGAAGAGAGGGACAGAGGAACTATCTAAAGTTGGAGAAGTCGATGTTCATACCGCTGGGCTGCAAGGTGCCCAGGTGAAATATGAGGTGCTGTTCCTCCAATTTCCGGTGGGCCTCACTATGGCACTGGAGGAGGCCCATGACAGAAAGGTCAGATTGGGAGTGGGACGGGGAGTTGAAGTGCTGGGCCACCGGGAGATCAGATTGGTTAACGCGGACTGAGCGCAGGTGTTGAGCGAAGCGATCGCCGAGCCTGCGTTTGGTTTCGCCGATGTAATGTAAATAAGTTGACATCTGGAGCAGCGGATGCAATAGATGAGGTTGGAGGAGGTGCAGGTGAACCTCTGTCTCACCTGGAAAGACTGTTTGGGTCCTTGGATGGAGTTGAGGGGGGAGGTAAAGGGACAGGTTTTGCACCTCCTGCGGTTGCAGGGGAAAGTGCCCGGGGATGGGGTGGTTTGGGCAAGAAAGTAAGGATGATACAGGCCGTTTTTAGATGTGCACTGAGGTAAGAACGACTGGTTAGTCCACTGACCCTCCCCACCACACACCAGTTCGCTGGAGCCCTGGCCTTTCTACCTGTCGGAAGTAGATCGTGATGAACTGGATACTAGAAATTGTCTGGAAACGTTAAAACTGAGCTGGCCTGGATTTTTGTGGGGGAAAGTATACGGAACTGGCGCAAGAGTTTAGATTCAGATCACTTACAAACAAAATGTCACCGTTTGGAGGAGATGAAAGGCTTGTAAATGTCCAATGTTCTGACAGATGCCGCGTATACACACCTTCCAACCTTCTGCAAGGGATGTGGGTCGGTCGCAAGCGGAGAGAATGTTAGCACTTGCAAAATGAATCACAACTTTGCATTGGAGAGTGCTTGAGGCAAGACTCTGAGTGGATAGAGTTCATCTGCCTCGTCTATATTCAGCAACTTTGCAGCTTGCCTCCCTCCGCCTGATATAAATAGCTCAACTGCACAAGCTTGCTCACAGCAGAACCTCGCATCGCAATTAGAATTCCGTCCTCTCTGTCCTTTTCCCTGTAAGGTCACATCCACTGGGATAGGAGGTGTTGATTGCAAGTCTGAATTGAAGATTGAAGCCCCCAAATGTATGAATAAGGACTGATATTTCATTTGCACGCTTTAATTGGCAGGGCCATTAAACCACATGGTATCATCCAGCCATAAAACCTGGGCAGGATGGGGGTGGGAAATGGAGGTGCTGTAGCTATCAGTCTTAATTATAGGGAATGAAGGGATAAGGATCACGTGCAGGCAGAGGAGGTCTGTTCAACTTGGCATCATGGTCGGCACAGACATTGTGGGCCGAAGGGCCTATTTTTGTGCTGGACTATTCTATGTTCTATGTACCTCACCCCAACTCCAAGGTCATGACCTTCACCCATGTAGACCTTAACACCATGTGCTAATTATACACTCACAAAATGCTGGAGTAACTCAGCAGGTCAGGCAGCATCTCAGGAGAGAAGGAATGGGTGACGTTTCGGGTCGAGACCCTTCTTCAGTCTGAAGAAGGGTCTCGACCTGAAACGTCACCCATTCCTTCTCTCCTGAGATGCTGCCTGACCTGCTGAGTTACTCCAGCATTTTGTGAATAAATACCTTCGATTTTGTACCAGCATCAGCAGTTATTTTCTTATACTAATTATACACTGTGGAGTACCACTTTCTCATCCAATGCCTACACTCTAGGGGGAAATATATGGAGGCCTGAAGACTGAAGAAGGGTCTCGGCCCTAGTGAGACCGCACCTGGAGTACTGTGTGCAGTTTTGGTCTCCAAATTTGAGGAAGGACATTCTTGCTATTGAGGGCGTGCAGCGTAGGTTCACCAGGTTAATTCCCAGAATGGTGGGACTGTCATATGTTGAAAGACTGGAGCGACTAGGCTTGTATACACTGGAATTTAGAAGGATGAGAGGGGATCTTATTGAAACATATAAGATTATTTGTTTAATCTTACACACGCTCGAGGCAGGAAAATTGTTCCCAATGTTGGGGGAGTCCAGAACCAGGGGCACAGTTTAAGAATAAGGGGTAGGCCATTTAGAACTGAGATGAGGAGAAACCTTTTCACTCAGAGAGTTGTAAATCTGTGGAATTCTCTGCCTCAGAAAGCAGTGGAGGCCAATTTTCTGGATGCATTCAAGAGAGAGTTAAGGGCCAGTTGCACTTTAGGCGATTTTAAGGCGACTGCCGGCAACTGTCAAAGTCGTAGCAGATCGCCGAACTTTTCTTTTACCCGACGACAATGACCACGACAATGCCGAGTCAGGTCGAGATTGCACCGTCTTCGGAAACATCGCGAAATTCCCACACTGTCAATGCTTCTCCGGCGTCCTAATTTTCGCCGAAATCACTGTCAAGTCGGTAAGTACTTGAGAGTTTTGAACTATAACACCTTGTATGAGTTATTTAAAAACCATGCTTCACTATAACAAGGCATAAACTGGATTCAGTTCCAATTTAGTAATAGCTGTATTAAAAAAAATAAATTAAAAAGTGGTTAAGTGGATTTTTGCGAAAAGTATGTGGGCATTCTTTGAAAATGTACGGGAGATGCATATCTGGTTTCTGGGTTGCATATCTGGGTTGGGAGCCCACTTTAAATGTAATGGCTGAGGCCATAAACATCGCGGAATTCCCACGCTTACCTGACCGTCAAACTGTCACCTCCAATCTACCTGTCAAATGTCCTGACGGTAAATAAATTGGTTAAACACAAGCATTTTATGGTATTTTGAAATGACTTTACTTATTTTAATATAATGTGCTTCTAAATGCATCTAAGGGAACCTAGCAAACCTGGGGACAGCATGCGACAGCGCCCGCAATAAGCTACGATACCTGGCCACAAGCCAGCTGTCCCCGAGAGATTTCACTCCGGTTGATTTCTCAGCGACGCGCTGAGATCCACTACGATTCTTGGAAGACTCCTCACGATCATGCCCACAACACCCGGCGAACTGTCGACGACAGCCTAATCACCGGCAGTCGCCTTAAAATCGCCTAAAGTGGGACAGGCCCTTTAGATAGAGCTCTTAAGGATAGCGGAGTCAGGGGGTGTGGGGAGAGGGCAGGAACGGGGTTCTGATTGTGGATGATCAGCCATGATCACATTGAAAGGCGGTGCTGGCTCGAAGGGCCGAATGGCCTCCTCCTGCACCTATTGTCTATTGACCCAAAACGTCGCCCATTCCTTCTCTCCAGAGATGCTGCCTGTCCCGCTGAGTTAGAACTGAGATGAGGAAAAACTTTTTTTAGAACTGAGATGAGGAAAAACTTTTTTTAGAACTGAGATGAGGAAAAACTTTTCCAGTCAGAGAGTTGTGAATCTGTGGAATTCTCTGCCTCAGAAGGCAGTGGAGGCCAATTCTCTGAATGCATTCAAGAGAGAGCTGGATAGAGCTCTTAAGGATAGCGGAGTCAGGGGGTATGGGGAGAAGGCAGGAACGGGGTACTGATTGAGAATGATCAGCCATGATCACATTGAATGGCGGTGCTGGCTCGAAGGGCCGAATGGCCTCCTCCTGCACCTATTGTCTATTGTTACTCCAGCCTTTTGTGTCTACCTTGTATTTCGGTATTAGTTCACCAATGTTGCAGCTCTCGGCTTTCCACCCATTAGGGATGTGCCTTCCACTGACTTACCTTCCACGTACTCCATTACCATGCAGAGGTGCCGCCTGGTCTCAAAGGAGCAAAACATACTGACGACAAATGGGTTCTCGGCAAAGGTGAGGATATCACGTTCCACAAACGCCTGCTGAATCTGGTTTCGGAGAATCAGGTTCTGTTTATTTATCTTCTTCATCGCAAACCGCTGCCTGGTCTCCCTGTGCCTCACCAAATATACAGCGCTGTAAACAAAATGAGAGCCCATTCATTCAAAGGTAACCAGCTTCTACTGAAAGAGTGCAACTCATTTTGGTGTCTCGTTAAACTATAACGTAGCCAATGTGCCATAATTATTTTCCTGCCGTTGATCAGTGCAATCTACACCAGTATGGTGTTGGCAGGACTCGGTGTGGCAGGACTCGGTGTGTCAGCAAGGATTCTCTTGAACTTCTGCAGGTGTACAGCACAGGAGCATATTGACTGGTGGCATCACGGCCTGGTTCAGCAACTTGAACGCCCAGGTGCGTAGACGACCGCAAAAAGTTGTGAACACGGCCCGGTCCGTCACCGGCTCTGACCTCCCCACCATCGAAGGGATTTACCAGAGACGCTGCCTCAAAATGGCAGCCAGCATCATCAGAGACCCACGCCACCCTGGCCACACTCTGATTTCACCCCTGCCATCGGGAAGAAAGTACAGGAGCCTGAAAACTGTAACATCCAGGTTCTGGAACAGCTTCCTCCTTACAGCCATTATGCTACTAAACACGACAAACTCAAATTAGCTCCGAACTACATAGACAATTATTGTTATTATTGCACTATCACTGTTTGTTGTTTTTTTATGTGTACATATGCATGTGTGTGTGTGTGTGTGTGTGTGTGTGTGTGTGTGTGTGTGTGTGAGTGTGTGAGTATCCATGCACTGAACTTTTTTCTCTCATTTATTATATTGTTATTATATTATTGTTATATTGTGTATTATGGTTACATATTCTGTTGTGCTGCTGCAAGTAAGAATGTCATTGTTCTACCTGGGACACCCCCAGATTCAGGGACAGTGTCTTCCCAGTTGTTATCAGGCAACTGAACCATCCTATCAATAACTCGAGAGCGGTCTTGAACTGCCAGCTACCTCACCGGAGACCCTTAAGACTATCTTTAATCAGACTTTACTGGCTTGATCTTGCACTAAACATTATTCCCTTTATCATGTATCAGTACACTGTATAATTGTAATCATGCATTGTCTTTCCGTTGTCTGGTTAGCATGCGAGAAAAAGCTTTTCAGTGTATCTTGGTACACGTGATAATTTACCAAATAAGCAGGCAAATAAGATTTGGTCTTGCCATCATGGGCGGCACGGTGGCGCAGCGGTAGAATTGCTGCCTTACAGCGAATGCAGCGCCGGAGACTCAGGTTCGATCCTGACTACGGGTGCTGTCTGTATGGAGTTTGTACCTTCTCCCCGTGACCTGCGTGGGTTTTCTCCGAGATCTTCGGTTTCCTCCCACACTCCAAAGACGTACAGGTTTGTAGGTTAATTGGATGGGCAAATGTACAAATTGTCCCTAGTGTGTGTAGGATAGTGTTAATGTGCGGGGATCGCTGGGCGGCGCGGACCCGGTGGGCCGAAGGGCCTGTTTCTGCGCTGTATCTCAAAAAAAAATCTAAATCATGTTCGGCACAGACATTGTGGGCTGAAGGGCCTGTTCCTATGCTGTACTGTTCTGTGCTCTATGATGTCCCAAGACAGCATCAGAAATACCCATTGCTGATGCCCCCTTGCTCATCTCTCGTTCTGCCAACAGTTAGGGAACGTGAAATCCTCGTGGAAATGTGGAGAAAGCAAGAATGGGGTGCTGATTTTGGATGAACAGGCTAGGCTTAGAAGAGTGGGAGTAAACGATTAAAATATTTAAGATATTAAATATCTTATTTAATATATGATATTTATATATTATATATTCATATATAATATACAAGCGACTAGGCTTATATACACTGGAATTTAGAAGGATGAGAGGGGATCTTATCGAAACATATAAGATTATTAAGGGGTGGGACACGTTAGAGGCAGGAAACATGTTCCCAATGTTGGGGGAGTTCAGAACCAGGGGTCACAGTTTAAGAATAGGGGGTAGTCCATTTAGAACGGAGATGAGGAAAAACTTTTATCAGTCAGAGAGTTGTAAATCTGTGGAATTCTCTGCCTCAGAAGGAAGTGGAGGCCAATTCTCTGAATGCATTCAAGAGAGAGCTAGATAGAGCTCTTAAGGATAGCGGAGTCAGGGGGTATGGGGAGAAGGCAGGAACGGGGTACTGATTGAGAATGATCAGCCATGATCACATTGAATGGCGGTGCTGGCTCGAAGGGCCGAATGGTCTACTCCTGCACCTATTGTCTATTGTCTATATCACATATTATATCTTCTGCCTTATATATATCCTATATCATATATCCTACATGTTATAACCTATATCCTACTGATAAGGACTGAAATGAGGAAAAACCTTTTCACCCAGAGAGTTGTGAATCTGTGGAATTCTCTGCCACAGAAGGCAGTGGAGGCCAAGTCATTGGATGTATTCAAGAGAGAGCTAGATACAGCTCTTAGGGCTAATGGAATCAAGGGATATGGGGAGAAAGCAGGAACGGGGGACTGATTTTGGATGAACAGCCATGATCATATTGAATGGCGGCACTGGCTCGAAGGGCCTAATGGCCTCCTCCAGCATCTATTTTCTATGTTTCCATGAAAGTATTGGAAATCTTTCCCTGACGTCATCTCGATTTCAAGGACGATGTTGGAGTCTGCCTGTTCGTCGTACAAAATTCTATCCCTCTGGGTCACAGCGTTTGTACCATCTGTTCCGATCGTACGCTAACCAGCTCCCTGGTGTATAGGAGCTGCATGCTAACAGCCTCCATCCGCTCTGTGGAACAGGCACTCCTGTTACCGACTCACCATTAATGCCTCCAGGCATTAAAAATGCATCAGAAATCTGCTTGCAGCAATCTGGGATAGAGTTCCTAGTAAAGACCAAGCCAATGTGGATGCTCCTAAGTCAAGGCTTCTGTCTGTCTTCTATACACTAAGACTCTCGTTTGTTTGTTTGTTTGTTCCTGAACTACAGCCAAAACGGTACACGGTAGCGCGACAATTTTAGGCCCACCTTACTCACCGTCATCCCTTTGGTGCTAATGGAAGAAGTTTCATTGAAATCGGCGTTATATTTTTTAAGTTATTCACATTTTAAAGTGTAAATCTATCTCCTCGGGAGGGGGGGGGAGGGGAGGAAGGAGGATTAGGGGGGTTGAGGGGGATGGAGTGGGGGTTGGGGAATGGGGGAGGGTAAGGGTGAGGGGGGGGGAGGAGAGGGTGAGGGTGAGTGGGGGAGAGGGTGCTGCACCTTTGCAGCAGAGGTTTGGGCCCAACGGGTCCACTTGGTCTAGTTAGTGCTAAATATAGGGGGTATGGGGAGAAGGCAGGAACAGGGTACTGATTGTGAACGATCGGCCATGATCACATTGAATGGCGGTGCTGGCTCGAAGGGCTGAATGGCCTCCTCCTGCACCTATTGTCTATATACGGAGTGGATAGTATTAATTAGGACATCATGTGATGTCAATTCCAGGAACAGATCCAGTGGGATATAAGCACCATAATTTCCACATCCTAAAAATCAATTGCATTTATTTTATTTATGTCTCCCGGGCTAGAGGATTCTAAAACTGGAGGGCACAGGCTTAAGATGAGAGGGGAGAGATTTAAGAGGGAACTCAGGAGTAACAGGAGATGCTGCCTTGCAGCACCAGAGACCCGGGTTCGATCCTGACCATGGGTGCGGTCTGTGTGGATTTTGTACGTTCTCATCGTGACCTGCGTGGGTTTTCTCTGGTTGCTCTGGTTTCTTCCCTCACAAATTGTAAATTGTCCCAAGACATCGACCATCCTTCTGCCTCCACAGATGCTGCTTGACCGGCAATAAACATTCTCTCTTTAAGAAGTAAATGTTTAAAAAAAAAAAAATTGTCCCTAGTGTGTGTAGGATAGTGTTAATGTGCGGGGATCGCTGGTCGGCGCGGACTTGGTAGGCCGAAAGGCCTGTTTCTGGGCTGTATCCCTGAACTAAACTAAAACTAAGGAGGCCGTAGTGGTGGAAACTGTTTGAAACAAATTTGGACAGTTATGTGGATGCGAAGGGTTTAGAGGGCTATGGGCCAAATCCAGGGGAGATGGTGGCGACGGATACATTAATGGTGTTTAAGATACTTTTGGATAGGTACAAGGATATGCAAGGAATAGACGGGTATGGATTATGTGCAGGCAGGTAATAGTTTGTCTTGGCGTCATGGCGGCACGGTGGCGCAACGGTAGAGTTGCTGCTTTACAGCGAATGCAGCGCCGGAGACTCAGGTTCGATCCTGACTACGGGTGCTGCACTGTAAGGAGTTTGTACGTTCTCCCCGTGACCTGCGTGGGTTTTCTCCGAGATCTTCGGTTTCCTCCCACACTCCAAAGACGTACAGGTATGTAGGTTAATTGACTGGGTAAATGTAAAAATTGTCCCTAGTGTGTGTAGGATAGTGTTAATGTGCGGGGATCGCTGGGCGGCGCGGACTCGGTGGGCCGAAAAGGCCTGTTTCCGCGCTGTATCTGAAATATGAAAAATATGAAAATATGTTTGGCAGAGACATTGTGGGCTGAAGGGCCTGTCCCTGTGCTGTACTGTAATAGAGTCATAGAGTCGTAGAATGATGCAGTGTGGAAACAGGCCCTTCGGCCCAATGTGCCCACACCGGCCAACATGAATATATTCCTGAATATATTCCTTTATTCGTCCCACACCGGGGAAATTTACATGCCCCAGCTTCACCAGTCCCACCTGCCCGCGTGTGGCCCATATCCCTCCAAACTTGTCCTATCCATGTACCTGCCTAACTGTTTCTTAAACGTTGGGATGGCACCTGCCTCAACTACCTCGTCTGGCAGCTTGTTCCATACACCCACCACCCTTAGTGTGAAATAGTTACCCCTCAGATTCCTATTAAATCTTTTCCCCTTCACCTTGAACCTATGTCCTCTGGTCCTCGATTCATCTACTCTGGGCAAGAGACTCTTGATCTATAACTGTGCTATCTTCTATCTTCTCATTCAGTGCCAACAACATCCTGAATCACACACAGAACCAGAGCAGGTAAGGACCTATGGATTTCCTTCCTGAGCGAATGCAGCGCCGGAGACTCAGGTTCGATCCTGACTACGGGTGCTGCACTGTAAGGAGTTTGTACGTTCTCCCCGTGACCTGCGTGGGTTTTCTCCGAGATCTTCGGTTTCCTCCCACACTCCAAAGACGTACAGGTATGTAGGTTAATTGGCTGGGCAAATGTAAAAATTGTCCCTAGTGGGTGTAGGATAGTGTTAGTGTACGGGGATCGCTGGGCGGCACGGACTTGGAGGGCCGAAAAGGCCTGTTTCCGGCTGTATATATATGATATGATGATATGATATGATATCTGTAATAATCCTATTTTGTGACAATTTATTTCCTGTCTAATTCCAGATTTATTTAACTAATGACATTTAATCTCTTCAGCTGCCATAACAGGTTCAAACTCAGCACTCATTACAGATTCACAGGATCACCCTTTAGACACCTGTACAACAACTTGACCTAACTTACCCATACACTCCATTGCTTATTAGTTTGATGGTGTCAAACTCTTCTTCTGATGGTGCCTTTGTAGGTTTGCCAGCAGATCCACGACCCTGTAGCAAAACAAACGTCTAGGTTTGGTCGAAGATAGACACAAAATGCTGGAGCAACTCAGCGGGACAGGCAGCATCTCTGGGGAGAAGGAATGGGTGTAGTATTGTGTGTAGTTTTGGTCTCCTAATTTGGGGAAGGACGTCCTTGCTATTGAGGCAGTGCAGCGTAGGTTCACGAGGTTAATCTCTGGGATGGAGGGACTGTCATATGAGGAAAGATTGGAAAGACTAGGCTTGTATTCACTGGAGTTTAGAAGGATGAGAGGGGATCTTATAGAGACGTATAAAATGACTAGACAAGCTAGATGCGGGAAAAATGTTCCCAATGTTGGGGGAGTCCAGAACCAGGGGCCACAGTCTAAGAATAAAGAGGAGGCCATTTAAAACTGAGGTGAGAAGAAACTTTTTCACCCAGAGAGTTTTGAATTTGTGGAATTCTCTGCCACAGAGGGCAGTGGAGGCCAAATCACTGGATGGAATTAAAAGAGAGTTAGATAGAGGTCGAGGGGATAGTGGAATCAAGGGATATGGTGAGCAGTTGGGCACAGGTTACTGATTGTTGATGATCAGCCATGATCACAATGAATGGTGGTGCTGGCTCGATGGGCCACATGGCCTCCTCCTGCACCTATTTTCTATGTTTCTCTGGTTGACGTTTCGGGTCGCGATCCTTCTTTAGACCGAGTGTCAGGAGGGAGGGAGACACAGAGATAGGAAGGATAATGTGTGAAAACGAGAAATCAAAGGGGACTGAGATCAAGGAAATGCAGAGTGGATCACTGTTAGCTGAGGGGAAGGTGACAACGAGGCACACCATCAATAAAATCTAACCAGGAGGACAGTGACAGACAGGGAACTAGGATGGGGGAGGGATGGAGAGAGAGAGGGAAAACAAGCGTTACTTGAAGTTAGAGAAGTCAATATTCGCACAGATGGTTGTAAGCTAAATTTGGTCGGGCTTTTCAACATCTTGCACTCATTCAATTCTTTAAACGATCCAAAATATCATTAAAGTGTTTAACTGTGCATGAAAAAGCAAAGTGGGCATTGAAATAAAGGAGAGTGTATGAAGGATGAAATAACTGATGAATGTAATGGTGCAAGTACTAGTTCTGTTTAGGTAATAAGTTGGAATTGGGCTTGGTTTTCTTGGTTGAACGTTTACCCTGGTTACAGGATGTACTTTGTATTTTAACAGTGATTCAAAACCTTGCGTTCATTTGACTCTTTAAACATTACCAAAATATAGGCAGAGTGCTGAACTGTGCAATAAAAAGCCAAATAGACATTGAAACAAAGGGGATGAAAAATCTGAGGAGGATCGTGAGGGAAGATGGGTAGATGGAGATTTACGAGCATGTTGTCAGGACTCGAGGACCTGAGCTCTAGCGAGAGGTTGAGCGGGCTCGGACTTTATTCCTCGGAGCGCAGGAAGCTGAGAGGTGATCTTAAGTCAAGTCATGTCAAGTCAATTTTATTTGTATAGCACATTTAAAAACAACCCACGTTGACCAAAGTGCTGTACATTAGTTCAGGTACTAAGAACGAACATACAATGGCACACAAACATAACAGCACATACATAAACAGTTCACAGCGCACCCTCAGAGGGCCTCAAACGCTAGGGAGTAGAAATAGGTTTTGAGCCTGGAGTTAAAGGAGTCGATGGAGGGGGCAGTTCTGATGGGGAGAGGGATGCTGTTCCACAGTCTAGGAGCTGCAACCGCAAAAGCGTGGTCACCCCTGAGCTTAAGCCTAGATAGTCAGTAGCCCCAAGTCGGCTGACCTGAGGGACCTGGAGATAGAGTAGATCTTAAGGAGTTGTATATCATCATGAGGAGAATAGATTGGGTGAATGCACAGTCTTGTACCCAGGCTAGGAGTATCAAGAACCAGAGGACATGGGTTTAAAGTGAGAGGGGAAAGATTTAGTAGGAACCTGAGGGTCAACTTTTCCCCTCAGAGGGTGGTGGGTATATGGAACGAGCTGCCAGAGGAGGTTGGTGAGGCAGATACTACAACAGCATTTAAAAGACACTCAGGCAGGTGCATGGATAGGATGTGTTTAAAGGAATATGGGCCAAAAGCGGGCAAGTGGGGCTAGTATAGATAGGTCGACATGGTCGAGTGGGCCCGAAGGGGTTGTTTCCATGCTGTTTGACTCGACTACGTGGATTGGCAGTGAGGTCACGAAGAGGTTTAAAGGCGAGGACTTTCAGTCGGAGTGGAAGTGACTTGTGAGAGTTCTACACTGTTGCATAAACTCCGCACTACTGTGAGCTAATGTACACACCAGGCGCGGCATAGACACTGGCAAAAGGGACAACATGACATGAGAGGGATGGAAGAAATGACGGAAAATAGTGCTGAAGATGCACAGAGAGATCAGTGAAACATAGACAAACATAACAGTGTCTGAGATGACTCACATCAATCAAGTCGGCCAACTCTTGGGCATTGTCATAGGTGTCCAGGTGAGCTATTTCTGTGTTGAAGAACACAAGGACAGGTAACTTAGCAGGTAGAAGCAAAGAACTGCAGATGCTGGTTTATACCATTGATAAGACACAAAAAGTGCTGCAGTAACTCAGGCAGCATCTCTGGACAAAAGGACGTTTCAGGTCGGGACCCTTCTTCAGACTGAAAGTAGGGGGTGAGTGTGGGGGGTGGGCATGCTGATTGTGGATGAACTTAACATGTTAGGTTCTACAGGTCGGAGCCTAATGCCTTTAGACTTTAGAGATACAAAGTGGAAACAGGCCCTTCGGCCCACTGAGTCCACGCCAATCAGCGATCACCCCGTACACCAGCCCACACACACTAGGGACAATTTTTTAACTTACCGAAGCCAATTAACCTACAAACCTGAACGTGTTTGGAATGTGGAAGGAAACCAGAGCACCAGAAGAAAACCCACGAGGTCAAGGGAGATCGCACAGTCTGTGTTCTCCATGGATGCTGATGGGTAATGTTTCTGGTCAGGATTTAAGAAGAGTCCCGACCCGAAATGTTACCTATCCATGCCCTCCAGGGATGCTGCCTGACTCGCTGAGTTACTCTAGCACTTAAGTGTCCCTTTCTCTATCAGGACAATGTATAATTTGAGTTGCCATTTTATTAGGGATCAGGCTTCTCTTGACAACCCAAAAACGTGCGGTTAATTGGCTTCTACAAATTGCCCTGAGGGAGTGGATGGGGAGGTGGGATAACATAGAACTAGTGTGAACAGATCGATGGTCGGTATGGGCTGGGTGGGCTGAAGAGCCTGTTTCCATCCTATCTCAATTCAAGGAACCAAACCAATTCCTTACTCAAATTACCTCAGGTCATTTTATTTTCCAAAAAGTTATTTTTCTCTCAGTTGCCTCTTCAGACCCCCACTGATATCTCTCACCCCCACCATTGCACTAATGGGGACCATTTTTCTCAGCTGCAGATATGTCCAACCGGAGTTAATGGGACTTCTGAGCTTGATCACATCCATTGTCGGGACAGCCATGGCTTAGCCCCACAGTCAGTTAGTCGGCTAACACTCAAGGGAATCAGAACAAAAGGTCCAGGATCACTTTGCATGACTAATGTTGGGGTTGTAATCTCAATACTACAGGGCCAACCTTAGTTTAGTTTTTTTAAAGAGATACTGTGTGGAAACAGGGCCTTTGGGCTGTCGCCAACCAGCGATCCCCGCACACTAATGCCATCCAACACGCACAACGGACAATTTACAATTTGACCAAGCCAATTAGCCTACATGTGGTGGGCCGCAGGGCCTGATGCTAAGCTGAAGGCCCCCAACATCACACAGTGAGTGATATGTGGCCACTGAAGGGCTGTGGGGACATTTGACAATAAACCAATGTGTTCCTACCCTCCAAGGGATCTCGAGTCAGCCCCAGTTGATTGATGATGTAACGTGGGATGTCGATTTTAATTCCATGGCCCTCTTTCGCATGGTCTTCTGCGGCTTCAAGTAGGTGGTAAAATTCTTCCGGATTAAACTCCTGCACGGTGGGCAAATAAAGAGCACTTATGAGAGACTTTCACGCTTCAGGTCCATCAAAATAAATAAAACACCTATCACCTGCCAGACTTTGGCCTGCCCTTTCTCCCTACCAGCTTTAACCCCCCTCCCCTACAATCCATCTGAAGAATAGTCACAACGGGACTGTCGCATGTTGAAAGAGCAGAGCGACTAGGCTTGTATACACTGGAATTTAGAAGGATGAGAGGGGATCTTATCGAAACGTATAAGATTATTAAGGGGTTGGACACGTTAGAGACAGGAAACATGTTCCCAATGTTGGGGGAGTCCAGAACCAGGGGCCACGGTTTAAGAATAAGGGGTAGGCCATTTAGAACGGAGATGAGGAGAAACCTTTTCAGTCAGAGAGTTGTAAATCTGTGGAATTCTCCGCCTCAGAGGGCAGTGGAGGCCAATTTTCTGAATGCATTCAAGAGAGAGCTAGATAGAGCTCTTAAGGATAGCGGAGTCAGGGGGTATGGGGAGAAGGCAGGAACGGGGTACTGATTGAGAATGATCAGCCATGATCACATTGAATGGTGGTGCTGGCTCGAAGGGCCGAATGGCCTCCTCCTGCACCTATTGTCTATTGTCTATTGAAACAACCAAAATAAAAACTGAACATCCTAAATATGCTCAGCAGGTCAGGCTGCTTCTATGGGAAAGGAAATGGAGTTAGTAATTTAGGTCCATGACCTTTTATGCTGGACACTAAATCCTGGAGTAACTCAGCAGGTCAGGCAGCACCTCTGGAGAAAATGAACAGGTGACGTTTGGGTCAATCTGAAGAAGGGTTCCATTTCACCAATCCATTTGCTCCAGAGATGCTGCCTGATCCACTGACTTACTCCAGCATTCTGTGTCTATCTTTGGTGTAAACCGGCATCTACGGTTCCTTTTTATTCTGCTGTTCAATGCCAAAGTGCAGTGTGAAGTCTACCCGATGAGGTCTGCCCTCGAGTTGCTTGTCACGGTTCACGTGACCCCAAGCCATTACCTACCCAGTCAAAGACTCCATTTTGGAGGTCCTACTGCAATGTGGCAACTGAACAATACCATTGCTGTTGCTCTTCTGGAGGGCAAGGCAGACTCACCAGGCACTCGAGTAAACGTGCGGGTCTTGCGATGATAATCAGCAACTTCTTCATCAACTGTGTCACAAAGGCAACTTCCGTACTCTCTGACCGCTCGTGAGCCTGGAGGGGAAATGGAGATGTTGGTCACATTCGTACCCTCCTGCAGCACACTGATCAGTGTGAGGGTTTAGTTTAGAGATACGTCGTGGAAACAGGCCCTTCGGCCCACCACCGACCACGCCGACCGGCAATCCCCGCGCACTAACATTGTCCCACACGCACTGGGGACAATCTTTACACTTGCACCAAGCCTATTAACCTACAAATCTGTACGTCTTTGGAGTGTGGGAGGAAACCGAAGATCTCGGGGAAAACCCGCGTAGGTCACGGGGAGAACGAGGCAAAACTCAGATGGTTTCAAGACAAAGACATTGGACAGTGCAGAGCAGGGGTAGGTCTGTGCTGAACATGAGTTCAAGTTAAATCAATCTCCTCTGCCTGCATGTAACCATATCCTTCTAATCCCTGCATATCCGCATGCCTATATAAAAGCCTCTTAAACGCCACAATTCTATCTGCCTCCACCACCCCCCTGGCAATATTTCAGGCACCCACCACTCTATGTGGAAAATGAACTTCTTTTTAACTTTATGTTAACTTTTTAACATCTTCTTTTAACTTTATCTTCGAGCATTTGGCATTTCCACCCTGGAGAAAAGGTTCTGACTTTCTACCCTCTCTGTGCCTCTCATCTGTACGGTGGCTCAGCGGTAGAGTTGCTGCCTTAGAACGCTTGCAGCGCCGGAGACCCGGGTTCCATCGCGACTACGGGTGCTGTCTGCACGTTCTCCCTGTGACCTGCGTGGATTTTCCCCGAGACGTGTGCGTCTGTGCGTGCGTGCGTGTGTGTGAGAGAGAGTGAGAGAGATAGAGAGAGTGAGAGTGAGTGAGGTGTGCGTGCGTGTGTGCGTGAGTGAATGAGTGTGTGTTTATATGTGTGTGCGTGCGTGCGTGCGCGTGTGTGTGCTTGCGTGTGTGCGTGCGTGTGTGCGTGCGTGTGTGCGTGCGTGTGTGCGTGCGTGTGTGTGCAGGCGTGTTGTGCATGCGTGTGTGCGTGCGTGCTGGTGATGGACACGAGCCTTCCACTGTACACTGTTTGTTACAGGTGACAAGAAAGTGAACTGGACTGAGGGGACTCACGTCCTGCAACAGCCTCTCCAGGTTCTCCTGCAGCTCAAAGAAGTAGCGGGAGGTGATGAGCCCTTCCTGAGACTTGTCCAGGCAGTCCCGGGACATCTCGATGATCTGGTGGTGGATGAAGCTGAGGACCCCGTCGCCCAGGGGGAGCACGTTCTCCGGCGCGTTGACGGTGAAGAACTCCTGCAGCCTCTCCTCCATCTGCGCGGTGGCCTGCAGTGGGAAGCACATTGCAAGGTTCACCACCGTGGGAGGAGAAATGCACTTGAGGTTCCCAACGTAACATTCAACCATCATCAAAGAGTCATAAACTGATACAGTGCAGAAACACACCCACACCGGCCAACATGTCCCAGCTACACTAGTCCCACCTGCACACACCGACCAACATGTCCCAGCTACACTAGTCCCACCTGCCCACATCGGCCAACATGTCCCAGCTACACTAGTCCCACCTGCCCACACCGACCAACATGTCCCATCTACACTAGTCCCACACCGGCCAACATGTCCCAGCTACACTAGTCCCACCTGCCCACACCGACCAACATGCCCCATCTACACTAGTCCCACACCGGCCAACATGCCCCATCTACACTAGTCCCACACCGGCCAACGTGTCCCAGCTACACTAGTCCCACCTGCCCACACCGACCAACATGTCCCAGCTACACTAGTCCCACCTGCCCACACCGACCAACATGCCCCATCTACACTAGTCCCACACCGACCAACATGTCCCAGCTACACTAGTCCCACCTGCCCACACCGACCAACATGTCCCAGCTACACTAGTCCCACCTGCCCACACCGACCAACATGCCCCATCTACACTAGTCCCACACCGACCAACATGCCCCATCTTCACTAGTCCCACACCGGCCAACATGTCCCAGCTACACTAGTCCCACCTGCCTGAGTTTAGTCCATATCCCTCCAAACCTGTCCTATTCATTTTCCTGCCTAACTATTTCTTAAGCGTTGGGATAGTCCCAGCCTCAACTACCTCCTCTGGCAGCTTGTTCCATACACCCACCACCCTTTGTGTGAAAGGGTTGCCCCTCAGATTCCTATTAATTATTTTCTCCTTCACCTTGAACCTATGTCCTCTGGTCCTCGATTCCCCTACTCTGGGCAAGAGATTCTGTGCATCTACTTGATTTATTCCTCTCTTGATTTTATACACCTCTATAAGATCACCCCTCATCCACCTGCGCTCCAAGGAATAGAGACCCAGCCTAACGTCACCCATTTCTTCTCTCCAGAGATGCTGCCTGACCCGCTGAGTTACTCCAGCAGTTCGTGTCTACATTCGATTTAAACCAGCATCTGCAGTTTTGTTTTTCCTAACCAGCCTAGTCAACCTCTCCCTATAGCTCAGAT
>NC_135989.1:10322749-10351259 GCF_053455715.1 Rhinoraja longicauda
AGCAGGCAGTGAAGAAAGGGAATGGTATGTTGGCATTCATAGCGAGGGGATTTGAGTATAGGAGCAGGGAGGTTCTGCTGCAGTTGTACAGGGCAATGGTGAGACCACACCTGGAGTATTGCGTACAGTTTTGGTCTCCTAATCTGAGGAAAGACATTCTTGCCATAGAGGGAGTACAGAGAAGGTTCACCAGATTGATTCCTGGGATGGCAGGACTTTCATATGAAGAAAGACTGGATAGACTCGGCTTGTACTCGCTGGAATTTAGAAGATTGAGGGGGGATCTTATAGAAACTTACAAAATTCTTAAGGGGTTGGACAGGCTAGATGCAGGAAGATTGTTCCCGATGTTGGGGAAGTCCAGAACAAGGGGTCACAGTTTAAGGATAAGGGGGAAGTCTTTTAGGACCGAGATGAGAATGTTTTTTTTCACACAGAGTGGTGAATCTGTGGAATTCTCTGCCACAGAAGGTAGTTGAGACCAGTTCATTGGCTATATTTAAGAAGGAGTTAGATGTGGCCCTTGTGGCTAAAGGGATCAGGGGGTATGGAGAGAAGGCAGGTACGGGATACTGAGTTGGATGATCAGCCATGATCATATTGAATGGTGGTGCAGGCTCGAAGGGCCGAATGGCCTACTCCTCCACCTATTTTCTATGTTTCTACTCCAGCATTTTGTGAATAAATACCTTCGATTTGTACCAGCATCTGCAGTTATTTTCTTATACTGTGAGTTTAATCAAAGCACATTGGCCTAAAAGGGACCCTCCTTGCCCTGGGTCAATTGTTCCCCGCGCTGAAATTAGTGAGAGCGTTTGACTCAACTATGCCCCTTTGATAAATTCATGTAATGGTGATAGCACAGAATTTGGCCATTCATGGAAAAAACAGAAAATTAGGTGCTGGAGTAGGCCATTCAGCCCTTCGAGCCAGCACTGCCATTCAATATGATCATGGCTGATCATCCAAAATCACTACCCCGTTCCTGGTTTTTCCCCATATCCCTTGATTCATTTAGCCCTAAGAGTTAAATCTAACTCCCTCTTGAAAACATCCAGTGAATTGGCCTCCACTGCCTTCTGTGGCCGAGAATTCCACAAATTCACAACTCTCTGGGTGAAGAAGTTTTTCCTCATCACAGTCCTAAATTTTCTACCTCTTATTCTTAAACTGTGACCCCTGGTTCTGGACTCCCCCAACATCGGGAGCATTTTTCCTGCATCTAGCCTGTCCAATCCTTTAAGAATTTTACATGTTTCCATAAGATCCCCTCTCATCCTTCTAAATTCCAGTGAATACAAGCCCAGTCGATCCAGTCTTTCATCATATGTCAGTCCCGCCATCCCGGGAATTAACCTGGTGAACCTACGCTGCATTCTCCCAATTACAAGGATGTCCTTCCTCAAATTAGGAGAACAAAACTGCACACAATCCTCCAGGTGCGGTCTCACCAGGGCCCAACATGTCCCTGGCAGCTCTCTCCCAGAGCCAACATTGGCACAGCAACATCAAAATGGCGTCAGCTCCACCGCCCTGGGGCAGTAGTAGGGGGGTTACTGACCTGAGGCTCCGAGAGCGCGGGCGGATGGCCGGGGAGCGCCGACCTCCATCGTCGTCCGTGATGCTCTCCGTGCTCCCAAAGTGCTTGGACAGGAAGTGCAGCTCGTCCACGGTGGGCTGGAAGGGCAACTGGTGGAGCTTCTCCTGCGACGAGCATGAAGACTGCAAAGTGAAACAAGGTGCAAGTGAGGGGGGATAAAACAGGACCTCGTCCAAAGCTTGGCACCCATGTATCTAGGGTTGCCAACTGTCCCGTATTCGCCGGGACATCCCGTATATTGGACTAAATTGGTTTGTCCTGTACGGGACCGCCCTTGTCCTATATTAGGCTCGGGGGGCGCTGTAGGCCCGGACACTGTAGGCCCGGGGGCCGCTATAGGCCCGGACACTGTAGGCCCAGATACTGTAGGCCCGGGGGGGCGCTGTAGGCCTGGACACTTAGGCCCGGACACGGTAGGCCCGGGGGCCGCTGTAGGCCCGGACACTGTAGGCCCGGATACTGTAGGCCCGGGGGCCACTGTAGGCCTGGATAGTGTAGGCCCGGATACTGTAGGCCCGGGGGCCGCTGTAGGCCTGGACACTGTAGGCCCGGACACGGTAGGCCCGGGGGCCGCTGTAGGCCCGGACACTGTAGGCCCGGATACTGTAGGCCCGGGGGGCGCGGTAGCCCGGACACTGTAGGCCCTGACACTGTAGGCCCGGGGGCCGCTGTAGGCCTGGATAGTGTAGGACCAGAGGCCCAGGCGCCGCCTAATGGAGGTTTCGTAGAAACCTGCCTCCCGGCCTGGGTGGCCGCTGATGGTGGAGCAGGAGCACGTGGCCGCTGGCTGGGTGAGGTCACGTGGGGCGCGGGGCAGTGACGTCACCTTTTGTCCCTTTTCTTGGGAGTGACAAAGTTGGCAACCCTACATGTATCTGCCCTCCCTTCATCTCCTCTCGCGGTGGCTATCATTGATCCATCATTGATCCATCATTGATCGCCCCCCATTGTTGGACCTTGTGGATTCATGTTTCTCTGCTTTCCCTCCACCTCACTCCCTCCAACCAGACCAATGTAAGCGCATTGGGGGAGGCCATTCAGTCCTTCAAAGCTCTTAGAGTCATACATCATGAAAACAGGCCCTTCGGCCCCATTCACCAATGCTGACCAAGATGTCCCAACTAAGCTAGTCACCTTTGCACGTGTGCGGCCCATATTATTCCAAATCCTTCCTGTCCAAATGCCTTTTAAATGTTATAGAAATGTAAACCACTTTCAACGAGCAGCCCGTTGCACATCTGTGTAAAGTTGCCCCTCACGTTCCTATTAAATCTTTTCCTTCTCCCCTTAAATCTATGCCCCCTAGTTTGTGATCACCTAAGCTTGGATTTAAAGCTCTGTACATTCACACATCTGTGTACATTATGTTATACACTGTAGAAGATCACCCCTCAGCACGGTGGCGCAGCGGTAGAGTTGCTGCCTTACAACGCTTGCAGCGCCGGAGGCCCGGGTTCGAACCCGACTACGGGCGCTGTCTGTACGGAGTTTGTACGTTCACCTGCGGGTTTTCTCCGAGATCTTCGGGTTTCCTCCCACACTCCAAAGACGTACAGGTTTGTAGGTAAATTGGCTTGGTGTAAGTGTAAATTGTCCCGCGTGTGTGTGGGATAGTGTTAATATGCTGGGCGGCACAGTAGTGCAGTAGTAGAGCTACTGCCTTACAGCGCTAGGGACCCGAGTTTGATCTTGACTACGGGTGCTGCCTGTCCAGAGTTTGTACGTTCTCCATGTGGGTTTCCACCTGGTGCTCTGGAGTTTCCTCCCATATTCCAAAGATGTGCAGGTGTGCAAGTTAATTGGCTTTTGTAAATTGCCCCCAGTGTGTGGGATGCAAGAGTGGGATAACACAGAACTTGGAAGAATGGGTGATCATGGTGGGCCAAAGGGCCTGCTTCAACACTGTATCTCCATCTATCTCCTAAACATAGAGTCATAGAGTGATACAGTGTGGAAACAGGCCCTTCAGCTCAACTTGCCCACATTGTCCACCATGTCCCAACTATACTAGTCCTACCTGCCTGCGCTTGGTCCATATCCCTCCAAACCTGTCCTATCCATGTAAAACATCTGTAGATCCTTGGTCTATATTTTACTGCCCCAGAAATGGCCTCCTGTACTCTCTCCAATGTAGTCACGTCCTTTGCGCGACGGCACTCCAGCGCACGTTAACGCAATGGGTTGCCGTTTACGAAGGTGGAACTGAGAGATCGTGTTGCGGTTGCAGCAGCGGAGAGAACAACCAGCACGGCCTCTCGTTGCGTCCTTTCCCTTTGCAAGCTCAATGGTGGGAGAGGGAGAGGTGGCACTTACAGACACGGTGGAGCTGGGCGTGTTGGTTCCATATCCTGAGGATGGCAGTGAGGCAAGGGACCATCTTCGTCCGTCTGCCCTGGGAACACAAAATGAAGCACTTCAGCCAATATCATACTCACCGCCATCCCAGACAAGCACGGTGGCGCAGCGGTAGAGTTGCTGCCTTACAGCAACTGGCAGCGCCGGAGACTGAGGTTCGATCCTTACTACGGGCCTGTACAGAGTTACTCTGGCCTGACCTAAAAATTCCAGTGGATGAATTTGATGGCAAAGTAGTTTATGGACTGAAAAGAACAACGGCAGGTGGCACGTATAAGGGTCATGTTGATGCTTTGGCACCGACGTAGAAGAGCAGGCTACTCTTGAGAAGGAGGCACAGTCCTCTTTCTTACAGTTTGGCTTTCTGCCCAACCAATTGTTCAAGCGCTTTTGATTGCAACATGCGCCTTAATTTAGTTCAACAAAGAAACTGACAAGTTACCAAAGAACTTAGTACTTAGCTGCCTGTACTTAGTACTTAGCTGCCTGTCCAGAGTTTGTACGTTCTCCCCGTGACCGCGTGGGTTTTCTCCGAGATCTTCGGATTCCTCCCACACTCCAAAGACGTACAGGTTTGTTGGTTAATTGGCTTGGTAAATGTAAAAATTGTCCCTAGTGGGTGTCGGATAGTGTTAGTGTGCGGGGATCGCTGGTCGGTGTGGACCCGGTGGGCCGAAGGGCCTGTTTCCTCGCCTTATCTCTAAAACTAAAACTGGAACATCCCTTTCAGTCTGAAAGCAACAGACGTCTGTAACCCGCGGAGTTGCTAAACCACATTGACGATCATTCAATCACCTCCAAAGATAATAGAGCAGAGCAAGATAGACCACTCGACCCTAAAGACCGTAGTATGTCACGGCGCCATTTTAGTCGGCAGAAACTTGCAGAAACATTTTAAAAGAAAAATAACAAAAATCTGTGGATTGATAGATGAGATATATTCTGCATTTTAATGGTATCATCACACATGCTGTTCCCCCAAAACACTGCGAGAGGCAGAGCGAATGGCGGGTTTTGCTTATTAATATGGCGGACGTTACACTCCTTGGCGTACTACACTTCAGTATAGGCGATTTCGGCGGAGTGGTCCACCTTGCTCCTCTAGTATCTTTGATCACTTCACCAATGAGGCCAAATTGTCAGGGGTCAACAACTCTAGGAGCAGGGGAACAGTTCCCATCCAAAACGCTGTCAACTTTCATCTTGAATCCTGTGTTCAGTTCAGGAGAAGCTACCCAAAGTTTTCTTCTTAAACCAGAACTAATGTTGGGCGGGGAAAGTGGGCAACATTTTTGATCTGTTATCTCTTCCTTGGAGCCTTAGTTTAGTTTATTGTCACGTGTACCGCGAGGTACAGTGAAAAGCTTTTGTCGCGTGCTAACCAGCCAGTAGAAAGACAATACATGATTACAATCGATCCATTTACAGATGCATAAGAGATTAACGTTTAATGCAAGGTAAAGCCAATAATATCCGATCAAAGATAGTCCGAGGGTCAACAATGAGGTAGATAGTTCAGTTCAGTTTAGGAGATCTTATCGAAACGTATAAGATTATTAAGGGGTTGGACACGTTAGAGGCAGGAAACATGTTCCCAATGTTGGGGGAGTCCAGAACAAGGGGCTACAGTTTAAGAATAAGGGGTAGACCATTTAGAACTGAGATGAGGAAAAACCTTTTCACTCAGAGAGTTGTGAATCTGTGGAATTCTCTGCCTCAGAAGGCAGTGGAGGCCAATTCTCTGAATGCATTCAAGATAGAGCTAGATAGAGCTCTTAAGGATAGCGGAGTCAGGGGGTATGGGGAGAAGGCAGGAACGGGGTACTGATTGAGAATGATCAGCCATGATCACAGTGAATGGCGGTGCTGGCTCGAAGGGCCGAATGGCCTCCTCCTGCACCTATTGTCTATTGTCACGTGTACAGTGAAAAGCTTTTGTTGCGTGCTAACCAGTCAGTAGAAAGACAAAACATTATTATAATCATTCCATTTACAGTGTATGTGTGCATGATAATAGAATCACGTTTAATGCAAGGTAAAGCCAGCAAGTCTAATCAAGGATAGTCCGAGGGTCATCAAAGAGGTAGATGGTAGTTCAGCACTGCTCTCTGGCTGTGGTGGGATGGTTCATTTGCCTGATAACAGCTGGGAAGAAACTGTCCCTGAATCCGGAAGTGTGCGTTTTCCAACCTATATGTCTTTTGCCATGGAGAAAGTAGCGGCGTAAAGAAGCCAGGAATGACACTGGGAACTTCCAGATTTTCAAAGTTATCTTGGGATGAGACAAAGCAAATTTATCACATCTTAAAAATAATGAACAGGCTTGTGGAAAAGCATAGCCTACAAGGCTATGGACTAACAGCAGGGAAGTGGGATTAATCTAGATTCCATTTTGATGCAACATGGACAAGATGGATTAAACCCCTTCCTTCTGTGCTACAAATCTGGGGTCCGTTGATCTCGGGTACGAGCAGGGCTCGGCTACCTGTCGCTTGGGGGCAGGAAAGCCAGGCCTGGTGATGGGGGATGTAGCCGGAGCCTGGGCCTGGGCCTGGGCCTGGTGCCTGGGCCTGGTGCCTGGGCCTGGGCTTGGGCCTGGTCCTGGACATGACCAGGATGCCTAACAACATCAGGCTGAGGAACTGTCGATGAAAACTAGCCTTTCGGCTAACTCGAGTACATTTACATTTGTTTGAATGTCAATTAATGTACATTGTCCCTTTTCAAATAAATTATTATTAATAATAATAATAATAAATTTCAATGAATCTATGTAATAGATTATAAATCCTTGTAATAATTTTTCCTGTGTAATGAGCTTCAAACTGAACATTTTTGACATGTTATTGCACTAAATTATGATAATTTATTCTAGTTTCTTAAGTAATAGAGTCACAATCGTTAAGGGAGGAGAAAATGAAATCAATGTTATCAATTCACATCCCATGTCAGAAAGGGTTTGGTTTGGCATTTGAAAGACACCAACTCGATAAGCACACAGCCAGGTCCATGGGTAAGGATTCCTCTGGTCACAGTCTGTGGATCATCACTAGTCTCTCAGTGAGATGTAATGGGGAGAAGGCAGGGAAATGGGGTTGAGAGGGAAATATAGATCAGACAGGGTTGATGTGAGAAAATAACTGCAGATGCTGGTACAAATCGAAGGTATTTATTTCACAAAATGCTGGAGTAACTCAGCAGGTCAGGCAGCATCTCAGGAGAGAAGGAATGGGTGATGTTTGGGGTCGAGACCCTTCTTCAGTCTGACTTCTTCAGTCTGAAGAAGGGTCTCGACCCGAAACGTCACCCATTCCTTCTCTCCTGAGATGCTGCCTGACCTGCTGAGTTACTCCAGCATTTTGTGAAATCAGACAGGGTCGATCTATTTTTCAACCCTGGAAGGTTGGATGGACGTATGGGACAGGTTTGGAGGGATATGGACCAAACGCAGGCAGGTGGGACTAGTGTAGCTAGGACATGTTGGCCGGTGTGGGCAGGTAGGGCCAAAGGGCCTGTTTCCACACTGTATCACTCTCTGACTCTATGAATGGTGGGAGTTGGCGTTGGGCCAAATGGCCGAATTCTTCTCCGACCACAAATTAACTAATGAACTTGTGGGTCATTTGCAACAGAGAAGGTGTTGCGACTTCACTTGGAATGTAAAGGCTCTTCAAAGGTCATTGAAGAGGCATTGGTCACAGTGAGGATGGAGGAATCCTTTACCCATGTGCAGATACCGCTCAACACTAGGGAAAAAACCAACACAGCAACACAACCCAGTCACTGTTAAAACATTCCATGGTTCGCAATGGATGTATGATTCAGACTCCTACTCCCCGCCATTCCAGAAGTCATGGTGGCGCAGCGGTAGAGTTGCTGCCTCACAGCGCCAGAGACCCGGGTTCCATCCTGACTACGGGTACTGTCTGTACAGAGTTTGTACGTTCTCCTCGTGACCATGTGGGTTTCCTCAGGGTGCTCCGGTTTCTTCCCACACTCCAAAGGTTTGTAGGTTAATTGACTTTGGTAAAAATTGTAAATTGTCCCTAGTGTGTAGGATCGTAGGGGAATGATGGGCTGAAGGGCCCGTTTTACGCAGTGCATCTCTAAACTAAACTGGGCGGCATGGTAGCGCAGCGGTAGAGTTGCTGCTTTACAGCGAATGCAGCGCCGGAGACTCAGGTTCGATCCTGACTACGGGTGCTGCACTGTACGGAGTTTGTACGTTCTCCCCGTGACCTGCGTGGGTTTTCTCCGAGATCTTCGGTTTCCTCCCACACTCCAAAGACGTACAGGTATGTAGGTTAATTGGCTGGGTAAATGTAAAAATTGTCCCTAGTGGGTGTAGGATAGTGTTAATGTACGGGGATCGCTGGGCGGCACGGACTTGGTGGGCCGAAAAGGCCTGTTTCCGGCTGTATATATATGATATGATATGATAAACTTCTCCCTTCTTCAATTCTGTTTTTCTTTGCACGGATGTTGCCTGGCCTGTTCAGGGACTCCAACCATTTCCAATGTCCTTCTAAAACATAATTACTCATTAAAATGTAGAAGAGTGCAGCAGAGGAACACAATGTGCCAAGACCAACCCTTATCTGCCTGCACATGATACATACCCCTCCATTCCCTGTATATCTGTGTGCCCATCTGAAAGCCATCTAAACGTCACCATCCTATTTACCTCTACCACCATCCCTGGCAGACGGTTTCGGGCACTCTCCACCCGCTGTGTTACAAACATGCCCTCCAAATAAACATAGCATCTCTTATAAACTTTGCCCCTCTCACCTTACGCTATTCCTTCCAGGATTTGATATTAGATAGGTCCCACTGTCCAATCTGTCCATGCCTCTCATATAATTTTATAAACCTCTACCAGCTCTCCCCTCATTCTTCGGCGTTCCAGAGAAAGCAGTCCAAGACTGTCCAACTTCTCCCTGTAGCTAATATCCCGAAGCAAGGCAGCATTATGGTTGATCTGTCTCTCAACCCTGGAAGGTTGGATGGATGGAGTTAACTTTTATAACTCCAGGGACTAAATTTTGTCTTCTCTGTATTAACTTTATTAACTTTATTTATATGCTGTAACTGTAATTCTTTTTTGTGCACAATCCGCAGGCATTGCCACTTTCATTTCACTGCACATCGTGTATGTGCATGTGACAAATAAACTTGACTTGACTTGATGTAGAGGACAGGTTTGGAGGGACCCTTTCCAAAGCATCCACATCCTTCCCATCACGGGGTGACTAGAACTGCACGCAATACTCCGCATGCGGCCTCACCGAAGTCCTATTGAGCTGCACCATTGTGGATTGATTGTGGATGGTCAGCCATGATCACAATGAATGGCGGTGCTGGCTCAAAGAGCCAAATGGCCTCCTCCAGCATCTATTGTCTATGTCTATCATGACTTCCTGACTCTTATACTCAACAGCATGACCAATGAAGGTAAGCATACCATGTGCCTTCTTAACCGCTGTATCTACTTAGAGTTATAGAGAGTAATAGAGTCAAACAGCATGAAAACAGGCCCTTTGGCCCACATGCCCATGCTGACCAAGATGCCCCATCCACACTAGTCCCACGTTTGGCCCACATCCCTCTAAATCTTTCCAATCCATGTACCTGTCCAAATGTCTTTTAAATGTTGTTGTAGTGGCATAGTACTCGTGTTGCCTCTTTCAGGGAGTTGTGGACTAGGACCCCAAGCTCATTAGAAGAATTGATCAACTCATTGACGTTTGTAGGGGGGGTAGGGTGGGGAGTGTTGTATGAATATCTCCTGCTATACTCCGCCAATGACTTTCCTTCAGAAAACCCAAGTGACAATCCAGAAATCACGGTGCAAAATTAATGTACCTCCTTACTTAGGATGCTGGGCTGTGATTTGCACTGGTTTAGTTGCAGTTTGGTTAGTCTCGAAAGCACATTGAAAATGAACATGCATCGCGCACACGCACGCGCGCGCGCACACACACACACGCACACACACACACGCGCAAGAGAAAAGCAATTAAAAGAGGCCTGCTCACACAACACCACTGACTAATCACATGTTCCAAAATGGTAACCACCTTGAACCAAATCACACAGCTGAGCACAGTATCAGTTCTAGTACACCTGACAGAGAGCGGAGTTACCTGTCACTGCGATGACCATGGCTGTAAGGAAAGAAAGAGGTTACAGCAACAACCGGTTAAGAAATGTCAATGACTCCCACCGTAAAACTGGCTCGAATTCCACGCCACAGTTGACTCCTGGTTAAGGTGACAAGGTCATAAGTGATAGGAGCAGAATTAGGCCATTCGACCCATCAAGTCCACTGCGCCATTCTATCATTCCTTCTCTCCCGAGATGCCGCCTGACCCGCTGAGTTACTCCTGCATTTTGTGTCTACCGTCGATTTTAACTAGCATCTGCAGTTTTTTTCCTACACTTTCTATCATGGCTGATCTATCTCTCCCTCCCAACCCCATTTTCCTGCCTTCTCCCTATAATCCCTGAAATACCCGGTACTAATCAAGAATCTACCTATCACTGCCTTAAATATATCCACTGACTTTGGTTGGTTTTAATGGAATATCAGAACACAAATTATAACAAAGCTCCATAATATTATAGACTTAACATGTGGACTTAACATGCTCTTTGGCACCTCCATAGGTTGACAGGGAAATGTAGAAGTGAAAGCCTCTTTTTTTTCCCTTGACAATAGTCGGCATGGTGACACAGCGGTAGAGTTGCTGCCTAACAGTCCTAGAGACCCGGGTTCGATCCTGACCACGGGTGCTGTCAGTGCGGAGTTTGTACGTTCTCCACGCGGGTTTTCTCCGAGATCTTCGGTTTTCCACCCACACTCTAAAGACGTACAGGTTTGTGGGTTAATTGGCCTGGTATCATATCATATCATATCATATAATATACATACAGCCGGAAACAGGCCTTTTCGGCCCTCCAAGTCCGTGCCGCCCAGTGATCCCTGTACATTAACACTATCCTACACCCACTAGGGACAATTTTTTTTTACATTTACCCAGCCAATTAACCTACATACCTGTACGTCTTTGGAGTGTGGGAGGAAACCGAAGATCTCGGAGTAAACCCACGCAGGTCACGGGGAGAACGTACAAACTCCGTACAGTGCAGCACCCGTAGTCAGGATCGAACCTGAGTCTCCGGCGCTGCATTCGCTGTAAAGCAGCAACTCTACCGCTGCGCTACCGTGCCGCCCAATGTAAATGTAAATGTAAATGTAGAAATGTAAATTGGACCTAGTGTGTGTAGGATTGTGTTAGTGTGCGGGGATCGCTGGTCGGCGTGGACCCGAAGGGCCCGTTTCCGCGCTGTATCTCTAAACTAGGCTAATCTTTGAAGTGGTAAAGACCAGATTTATCGTAATGATTAAACTCTGGTCACACATCTACTGAACTCAAACACACCGCCTTCACAGTCACACATGTGGCCATTTCAATCGCTCATTCACACCTCTACTCTCACAACAAGCGCAGTACAACCTGTTCACTAGTCCTGACATATGCACCTCTCCACTCAAAAGGACAAATCTGTCAACTGTTGTGAGTTTTTAAAGTTTAATCAGCTGCTTAATAACTTCCTTTGCCCGGCAAACATATTTCCCGATCGCTCACTAATATAATTCAAGTGCCCGAGAGGAAAAAAAAACTGCGGATGCTGGTTTAAATCAAAGAGTTGCTGCCTTACAGCGAATGCAGCGCCGGAGACTCAGGTTCGATCCTGATTACGGGCGCCATCTGTACGGAGTTTGTACGTTCTCCCCGTGACCTGCGTGGGTTTTCTCCGAGATCTTCGGTTTCCTCCCACACTCCAAAGACGTACAGGTTTGTAGGTTAATTGACTGGGTAAATGTAAAAATTGTCCCTAGTGTGTGTAGGATAGTGTTAATGTGTGGGGATTGCTGGGCGGCGCGGACTCAGTGGGCCGAAGGGCCTGTTTCCGCGCTGTATCTCTAAAAAAAAAAATAATAATAATAATGTTTATTGCTGGTCAAGCAGCATCTGTGGAGGCAGAAGAAGGATCGATGTCTTGGGCCCGGACCCTGTCCTAATGCAAGGTCTTGACCCAAAACATTAGTCAACCATCTCCCTCCACAGACGCTCCCTGACCCACTGGCTTCCTCCAGCAGTTTGATTTTCCCTCCAAGCTCACTGCATCTACAATCTCTTTCTTCTCCAAGTTTACTGCTGTCCCCTTCACCGTACCCGAGAGAGAGTTGGCCTCTTGTTTGGTCAAGAGCCGAGCGGCCTTACCTTCGAGAAGTCACAAAGGAGAAGTGAGCGGGGGCGTTGGGAGAGAAGTTTCGAGGACTGTCTAGGGGACTGCTGCCTGCAAAGGGAACAAAGCACAAGGCAAGTCAGTTCTTTCATTAAATTACGATTAAAACATAGAAACATAGAAAATAGGTGCAGGAGGAGGCCATTCGGCCCTTCGAGCCAGCACTGCCATTCATTGTGATCATGGCTGATCGTCCCCAATCAATACCCCGTGTCTGCCTTCTCCCCATACCCCTTGATTCCACTAGCCCCTAGAGCTCTATCTAACTCTCTCTTAAATCCATCCAGTGATTTGGCCTCCACTGCCCTCTGTGGCAGAGAATTCCACAAATTCACAACTCTCTGGGTGAAAAAGTTTTTTCTCACCTCAGTTTTAATTGGCCTCCCCTTTATTCTAAGACTGTGGCCCCTGGTTCTGGACTCGCCCAACATTGGGAACATTTTTCCTGCATCTAGCTTGTCCAGTCCTTTTATAATTTTATACGTTTCTATAAGATCCCCTAAAAACACAAAGTACTTCTGCTATAACACCAGCATAAGCGCTCAATCAAGAAACCCAAACCCAAATTTTGTTCAGTTTAGAGATCCAGCGCGGAAACAGGCCCTTCGGCCCACCGAGTCCGCGCCGACCAGCGATCCCCGCACACTAACACTATCCTACACACAAGGGAGGATTTACCAAGCCAATTTTGACCAAAGCTAATTAACCTACAAAGTACGTCTTTGGAGTGTGGGAGGAAACCAGAGATCCCGGAGGAAACCCACACAGGTCTTGGGGAGAACGTACAAACTCCGTACAGTCAGCACCCGTGGTTAAGATCAAACCCGGGTCTCTGGCGCTGTGAGGCAGCAACTCTACCGCTGCGCCACCAAGCCGCCCTTGGTTAAAAAAAAGACCCAAAGGAACTCAGCAGGTCAGGCAGCATCTGTGGAGGGACTGGACAGGCCACGTTTCAGGTTCGGACTGAAGAAGGGCCTGTCCATTCCCCTTACAGAAACTGCCTGACCTGTTGAGTTCCTCCAGCACTTTGTTTTTTGACTCAAGATTCCAGCATCTGCAATCTCTTGCGCCCACAAGTCAATTGGAGCTGCTTCAAGATAAGCACCAAACAAACATATTTTTGAATTTAGATTGAGTTTAGTTTATTGGCACGTGTACTGAGGTACAGTGAGAAGCTTTTGTTGCGTGCTAACCAGGCAGCGGAAAGACAATACATGATTACAATCGAGCCGTCCACAGTGTACAGATACATGTTAAGGGAATAACGTTTAGTGCAAGGTAAAGCCATCAAGGGTAGTCCGAGTGTCTTAGTTAAAATAAGAAATGTTGCTGTAGGAATAGAGTGGCACAGCAGTAGAGTTGCTGCCTTACAGCAACGAGACCTGGGTTCGATCCTGACTACGGGTGCGGTCTGATTCAATGATACTTTATTGTCATGTGTACCGAGGCACAGTGAAATGCTTTGTCTTGCAGACAACCCAGTAAAATCATACAGCACACCTCACCTAGGCAGTACACAAGAGTGGCCACATTTCTGACACCAAAGTTACAAAGGTTCACTCAAACGTCCCCGTGACCACGTGGGTTTTCTCCGGGTGCTCCGGTTTCTTCCCACATTGATTCAATGGCGGAGTAGACTTGTTGGGCCGAATGGCCTAATTCTACTCCTAGAACTTATGAACTTATTCCAAAGAACTGCCAGTTTGTCAGTTAATTAGCCTCTATAAATTGTCCCTCGTGTGTCGGATAGAACTAGTGTACGGGTGATCGCTGGTCGGCTCGGTCTCGGTGGGCCGAAGGGCCTGTTTCCATGCTGTATCTCTAAACTAAACTAAATATACTTCTACCAACAGATTAGACACGCTCCATCCTAAGCACTTTCTCCTCATCACAGTGTCTACTGGCAGAAAAAAAGAAGGGTCTCAACCCGAAACATCACTTATTCCATCTCCCCAGAGATGCTGCCTGACCCGCTGAGTTACTCCAGCTTTTTGTGTCTGTCTTCGGTTTAAATCGACATCTGCAGTTCCTTCCTATTGATAAGAGTTGGTCTTGGAATCACGTGGTCTAGTATCTACATCATTGTGCAAGCACCCTCCCTCAAAGTCAACACTCAGCTGCAGAAGTGTTGAAACAGGGATTAGAGCTTTCTTCCCACTCTCTAAATGCAAATGTTCATTCATTTATTTATTTCCAGTGGCGTGAGCTTTGAATCCTTTATCTCCAGAGCTGTGGTGCAGTTCTGGGTGAGCTGGCAAGACAGTCCTGGTTTCAGTTCCCGCTCCATCAGAAGTGCAATTTCTTTTTTTTTTTACTTGATGAATTTGCTGATTTTTGTGTGGAGATACAGCACTTCCCTCTCTCCAGTTCTAACATCCTTTTATCTCCTTTCTCACTTACTCCCCCCCCATCTGTCAAACCAATCCTCCAAACAGTATCCACCTATCACTTGCCAAGCGTTGCCCCGCCCCACCTCTCTTTTCCAGCTCTCCCCCCCCGCCCGCCAGCCCGTTTCCATCATGTTCATAAGTGATAGCAGAACTAGGCCATTCGGCCCATCAAGCCTACTCCGCCATTCAATCATGGCTGATCTATCTCTCCCTCCTAACCCCATTCTCCTGCCTTCTCCCCATAACCTCTGACACCAGTACTAATCAAGAATCTATCTATCTCCGCCCGCAATTGGTCCAAAACGCCGCAGCGAGACTCCTGACGGGTACCCGCAAAAGAGACCACATCACCCTGATTCTGGCCTCTCTCCACTGGCTCCCAGTACAGCACAGAATCAACTTCAAGCTCCTCCTATTCACATAGAAAGCCCTAAACAGGCTTGCCCCCCCCCCCCCCCCCCCCGATCAAAAATATTCTAACCCCCCTCTCTAACTCCAGGTCCCTCAGGTCGGCCGACTTGGGGCTACTGACTATCCCGCGGTCTAGGCTTAAGCTCAGGGGTGACCGCGCTTTTGCGGTTGCAGCTCCTAGACTGTGGAACAGCATCCCTCTCCCCATCAGAACTGCCCCCTCCATCGACTCCTCTAATTCCAGGCTCAAAACCTATTTCTACTCCCTAGCGTTTGAGGCCCTCTGAGGGGGCGCTGTGAACTGTTTATGTATGTGCTGTTATGTTCGTGTGCCATTGTATGTTCGTTTCTTAGTACCCGAACTGATGTACAGCACTTTGGTCGACGTGGGTTGTTTTTAAATGTGCTATACAAATAAAATTGACTTGACTTGACTATAAATACCCATCGACTTGTTCTCCACATCGGTGGGAAGAAGGGTCGCAACTCGAAACGTCACTTCTCCATTTAGAGCCACAGATGCTGCCAGACCCACTGAGTTCCTCCAGCACTTTTCTCCAGAGATGCTGTCTGACCCGCTGACTTAGTCCGGCATTTTTTTAAGGCCCTTCAGCCCACAAGTCAGCGCAGACTAGCGATCCCCGTACACTAACACTATCCAATACACACCAGGGATAATTTACATTTATACCAGGCCAATTAGCCTGCAAACCTGTACGTCTTTGGAGTGTGGGAGGAAACTGAAGATCCCGGAGAAACCTATGTGGTCGCGGGGAGAACGTACAAACTCCGTACAGACGGCGCCCGTAGTCAGGATAGAACCGGGGTCTCCGGGGCTGCAGTCGCTGTAAGGCAGCAACTCTACTGCTGCGCCACTGTGCCGCCATGTTTGCGTCTAACTTGGTATCGCTGTGATCCTCTGTGGCGCGGAGCGAGGGCCAAGGAAAGCTGGTGCCTTACCTAGGTGGCCGGGGAGTGGAGAGTGGGGTCGAGGAAGAGTGGGTGATGTGCTGGTCAGAATCAAACTTTTCCTGTTGCTGGTTCGACAGCTGCAAAGAAAAGAGAATAAAAGTTACAACAGAATTCATACGGTGGCGCAGCGGTAGAGTTGCTGCCTTACAGCGAATGCAGCTCCGGAGTCCCGGGTTCGATCCTGACTACCGGTGCTGCCTGTACGGAGTTTGTACGTTCTCCCCCGTGACCTGTGTGGGTTCTCCCTGAGATCTTCAGTTACCTCCCACACTCCAAAGACGTGCAGGTATGTAGGTTAATTGGCTTGGTGTAACCTGGCTGATCTCTGCCACCTAATCCCATTTTCCTGCCTTCTCCCCATAACCCTTGACACCCGTTCCAATCACGAACTTGTCTCTCTCCGCCTTAAAAATACTCACTGACGGCCTCTGTGGCAATGAGTTCCACAGATTAACTTGGACAAACGTCAGAGATTTTTTTTCTTTAATCCACGAATCATAAGGATTGAAGACTTGTGAATTGTGAAGCCGGAGGAATGAATATAGATGGAGGGGTGAGGGAGGGGATAAATAGGAGCAAGTCTAGGGGGGGGGAGAGAATGGGGGGGGGGTGGGAAGATAAGGGAAAGGGAGGGAGGGGCTTGTTAGATGTTACCTAAAATTTTAGAATTCGATATCCACAGGTTCTACACTCTGAATTATCACACATAACAGGGTACAGTGAAATTATTTTATTGTATACAGATTAGTAAGATAATTGCCTTACACAAGTATAATCCCGGGGGATTAGTTACATAATGCATAGAAGCAGACCACTGTCTATATGCAAGACCCGCCAACCTATGGCACCATTTTCAGAGTCCTAACCACAGCTGGCCATAAAGACCTGTGTAGAAAGGAACTGCAGATGCAGGTATAGACAATAGACAATAGGTGCAGGAGTAGGCCATTCGGCCCTTCGAGCCAGCACCACCATTCACCGTGATCATGGCTGATCAGTACCCCGTTCCTGCCCTCTCCCCATACCCCCTGACTCCGCTATCATTAAGAGCTCTATCTATCTCTCTCTTGAAAGCATCCTGAGAATTGGCCTCCACTGTCTTCTGAGGCAGGGAATTCCACAGCTTCACAACTCTGTGGAAAAAGTTTTTCCTCATCTTTGTTCTAAATGGCCTACCCCTTATTCTTAAACTGTATATATATATTTATAACTGCAAATATATACCGAAGATAGACACACAGTGCTGGAGTAACTCAACGGGTCGGGCAGCATCTCGGGAGAACATGGATAGGTGGCGTTTCAGGTTGGAACCTTCCTTCAGACTGACTTGAAACGTCACCTATCCATTTTCTCCAGAGGTGCTGCCTGACCCGCTGAGTTACTCCAGCATTTTGTGTCTAGCAATGAATAATAATCTTCCTAAGCCTCTCCCATTATTTTGCAACACCAATGTGCCGAATCGTGGATGTTTATACAAGGAGGCTGTTCTGCCCATCACATCCATGCTAGCCCAAAAATGGGCTATGCAGGCAGAAGGGTCTGGACCCAAAACATCATCCATTCCTCCTCTCCAGAGATGTTGCCTGTCCTGCTGAGTTACTCCAGTATTTTGTGCCTTTCTCAGGTTTAAACCTGCATCTGCAGTTCCTATGTACATACAGTATAGAGGCAGCATCTCTGGAGAAAAAGGATAGGTGATGTTTCGGGTTGGGACCCTTCTCCAGACCTGAACCATCGCACACCTGAGAAGACAACCTCTCAGTATCCACGCTGTCAGTCGCTCCCAGAATATGCCACGTCTCATCGAGATCTTTGATTCTACCAGACTCCATACTCCGTTAGAGTGGCACAGTGGTGCAGCACTAGAGCTGCTGTCTGACAGCGCCAGGGCCCCGGGTTCGATACTGACAAGTGGAGTTTGTACGTTCTCCCTGTGACCTGTGTGGGTTTTGTCCAAGATCTTCGGCACCCTCCCACACTCCAAACACGTACAAGTTTGTAGATTAATTGGCTTGGTATAAACGTAAACATTATCCCTAGGGTGTAGGGTAGTGTTAATGTGCGGGGATCGCTGTTCGGCACGGACACGCTGGGCCGAAGGGCCTGTTTCCCGGCTGTATCTCTAAACGAACTAAACAGGGTCTCGACCCGAAACGTCGCCCATTCCTTCTCTCCTGAGATGCTGCCTGACCTGCTGAGTTACTCCAGCATTTTGTGAATAAACGTCCTACTCAAACATTTCCTTGCCACGCCAACCCTATCTGAAGAAGGGTCTCGACCCGAAACGCCACCGATTCCTTTTCTCCAGTGATGCTGCCTGTCCCGCTGAGTTACTCCAGCACTTTGTGCCACGTCATCTCAGGAGTCAATCCAGTGAATCCTCGCCTTGGATCACATTGCTATCTCAGAATAGGGACAAAAGGCAGAGTGATTAAGACTGCCTCGTCGGCCAGACCGAGCTGTCGTCTTAATCACATATCACCAAACTCCAAGCTTTTCGCCTTTCATCGAGCGTCGGATAATTATAATCCCAGCGAGCACTGCCAAGTACCTTAACGGGACTGACGACCATTCCAGAGAGCTAGCAGGCCTCCCTAGCACAAAGCAAATGATAACCCCTGCCAGTCGTTTCCTTCAAGGAGACAAATTAATACCCAGCAGATAATGATTATCGCAGTGCGGTGTCATGAACACCTTTGAGCTGGATGTGTTTATTAAAGAGAATTAACTGGGAAAGCAGCTTATTAAACCTCAGCTGTAATCATCCTCCATCTGATGTCAGCTACCAGCCCACCATTGCTCTGCAGGCTTCCATAGAGTGCTTGGCCTCGCCAGCTGACATAGACTGTCTCATGGTGGTTGCTAACCCTTGGGATGACTAATTCAGCGCTCCATGACGAGGAGTGTTGGAGCCTGGGGGACGGTCAGAGAGTCGGGAGCTGGAAGATGGTGGCGCCATGGCGTAGCGGTAGAGTTGCTGCCTCTACAGCGCCAGAGACCCGGCTTCCATCCTGACCACGAGTGCTTGTCTGCACGGAGTTTGTCCGTTCCCCCCCGTGACCTGTGTGGGTTTTCTCCGGGAAGCTCTGGTTTCATCCCACACTCCAAAGACGTACAGGTTTGTTGGCATAAATGGAAATTGTCCCTAGTGTGTGTAGGATAGTGTCAGTGTGTGGGGATCGCTGATCGGCACGGACTCCATGGGCCGAAAGGTCTGTTTCCACCCTGGTGTCTTTAAACTAAACTAAACCTGTGGAGAACAGGAGGCGCTGGAGCAACACAGATCAGGCAGCATCTCTGGAGGACATGGATAGGAGATGTTTTCTCCCCAACCTTTCTTTATCCCTCCCCCCCTGTGCCTCAGCTGGACCTGCACATATTTCTCCCCTTCCCCTCCCCTTCCACCTACAACCCTGCGTCCAGCTTCACAATTCAGGCCTTTTGTCTCACACCATCTCTGTCCTTTCATCTCTGGCCTTTGCCCAACCATCTCTCGCCTATATCAACCTATTACCTGTGTAGCAAGGAACTGCAAGATGCTGGTTTACACCAAAGACAGACACAAAATCCTGGAGTAACTCAGCGGGTCAGGCGGCATCTCTGGGGAAAAGGAATAGGTTACGTTTCAAGTCTGACGATGGGTCTTGACCCGAAACGTCACCTATTCCTTCTCTCCAGAGTTGCTGCCTGAGCAAAGAGGTCCTTCTGCAGTTGTACAGGGCCCTAGTGAGACCGCACCTGGACTACTGTGTGCAGTTGTACAGGGCCCTAGTGAGACCACACCTGGAGTACTGTGTGCAGTTGTACAGGGCCCTAGTGAGACCGCACCTGGAGTACTGTGTGCAGTTTTGGTCTCCAAATTTGAGGAAGGATATTCTTGCTATTGAGGACGTGCAGCGTATGTTTACTAGGTTAATTCCCGGAATGGGGGGACTATCATATGTTGAAAGACTGGAGCGACTAGGCTTGTATACACTGGAATTTAGAAGGATGAGAGGGGATCTTATCGAAACGTATAAGATTATTAAGGGGTTGGACACGTTAGAGGCAGGAAACATGTTCCCAATGTTGGGGGAGTCCAGAACAAGGGGCCACAGTTTAAGAATAAGGGGTAGGCCATTTAGAACTGAGATGAGGAAAAACTTTTTCAGTCAGAGAGTTGTGAATCTGTGGAATTCTCTGCCTCAGAAGGCAGTGGAGGCCAATTCTCTGAATGCATTCAAGAGAGAGCTGGATAGAGCTCTTAAGGATAGCGGAGTCAAGGGGTAACGGGGAGAAGGCAGGAATGGGGTACTGATTGAGAATGATCAGCCATGATCACATTGAATGGCGGTGCTGGCTCGAAGGGCCGAATGGCCTCCTCCTGCACCTATTGTCTATTGTCTATTGACCTACTGAGTTACTCCAGCATTTGTGTCTATCTTCAACCTATTACCTGCCTGGCTTTGACCTGGCCCCTCCTCTCTTCCAGCTTTCTTCCCCACACCACACCACCACATTCAATCTGAAGAAGGGTCTCGACCCAAAATGTCACCTATTCATGTTCTTCAGTGATACTGCCTGAAACTAAACGAGAAGATGATGAATCTGTGGAATTCTTTGCCACAGAAGGCTGTGGAGGCCGTCAGTGGATATGTTTAAGGCTGAGATAGATTCTTGATTAGTACAGGTATCAGAGGTTGTGGGGAGCAGAATGGGGGGGAGAATGGGGTTAAGAGGGGAAGATAGATCAGCCATGATTCAATGGCGGAATAGACTTGATGGGCCGAATGGCATAATTCTGCTCACATTTGGCCTTAAGACCTCATGGGATAGACACAAAATGCTGGTGTTACTCAGCGGGTCAGGCTGCATCTCTGGAGAGAAGGAATGGGTGAGGTTTTGGGTCGCAAACCTTCTCCAGACTGAAAGATGGAGGCGGCCAGAACAAAACATGGCTGACAGCAGATGATCTCAGGTAGAGTGGAGTCCACAATGGCCCGTCGTTGGTTGGGGGAAGATGGGCTATCAACAGGGAAACAGGGATGCGAACAGTGGAATGAGTAGGATGACTAGGGTGGGGGAAGGGGGAGAGAAGTAGGGGGGGAAGGAATTAGGGGTTGCCAACTTCCTCACTCCCAAATACAGGACAAGGTGGCGTCACCGCCCCGCGCCCCACGTGACCTCACCCAGCCAGCGGCCACGTGCTCCCGCTCCACCAATGGCGGCCGCCCGGGCCGGGAGGTGGGGTGTTATGTAACCTCCGTTAGGCGGCACCCGGGCCTCCGGACCTACACTGTCCAGAGCTAAAATGTCGGAAACCTAGAGAGTCGGGACCTATAGTGTCTGGGCCTATAGTGTTGGGGCCTATAGTGTCTGGGCCTATAGTGTCAGGGCCTATAATGTCTGGGCCTATAGTGTGTGGGCCTATAGTGTCTGGGCCTATAGTGTCTGGGCCTATAGTGTCTGGGCCTATAGTGTCTGGGCCTAGAGTGTCTGGGCCTATAGTGTCTGGGCCTATAGTGTCGGGGCCTACAGCGTCGGGGCCTATAGCGTCGGGGCCTATAGAGTCTGGGCCTAGAGTGTCTGGGCCTATAGTGTCTGGGCCTATAGTGTCGGGGCCTACAGCGTCGGGGCCTATAGCGTCGGGGCCTATAGAGTCTGGGCCTATAGTGTCTGGGCCTATAGTGTCTGGGCCTACAGTGTCTGGGCCTATAGTGTTGGGGCCTACAGCATCCAGGCCTACAGCGCCGTCCAGGCCTAATACGGGACAAACTAATTTAGCCGAAAATACAGGTAATATGGGACAGTTGGCAACCCTGGAAGGAAGGCAGGAATTAGTTGAAATTAGAGAAATTAACCTTCATCCCGGCTGGGGGAGATGTGCCAACAAAACCAGCATCGGCAGTTCCTTCCTAACCTAAACTAGAGTTAGTCCTGCACTTTGTGCCTTCTTATTACAGGGGAACGATTAGTGCAGTCTATTACGCACAGCAAATCCCAGTTATTATAACCCCTCCCCCCCCACCTCCAACCCACATTAACAGCGACAGAACAAACATTGAGAGACAATCACTCAGACAACTGCTATCAGTAGAGTTCCGCTGCCCTTTTGTAATCTGAGGTATTTCTAGGACAATCAAGCGTTTGAGAAGGTGACAATGGGCTTATTACCATCGAGCTAAATGCATTCAGTGAAACGCCAGGCCTCTCACTTTAAATTAAAATTATCCTCATTAACTGCCCACGACGACGCACAACAGATTGATCCAAATGACTAAGGGAGCACTTGAGGCTTTGAACAGCCTCTGCTTCTAAGCACCTAATGAATTCTGATGAGGAGTCTTGTAGGAAAATAACTGCAGATGCTGGTACAAATCGAAGGTGTCACAAAATGCTGGAGTAACTCAGCAGGTCAGGCAGCATCTCTGGAGAGAGGGAATAGGTGACGTTTCGGGTCGAGACCCTTCTTCAGACTGAACTCAGAGTAACTCAGCGGGACAGGCAGCATCTCTGGAGAGAAGGAATGGGTGGCATTTTGGGTCGAGACCCTTCGAGTCTGAATAAGGGTCTCGACCCTTATCTTATCGAAACGTATAAGATTATTAAATCTTATCTAAACGTGTAAGATTATTAAGGGGTTGGACACGTTAGAGGCAGGAAACATGTTCCCAATGTTGGGGGAGTCCAGAACAAGGGGCCACACAGTTTAAGAATAAGGGGTAGGCCATTTAGAACTGAGATGAGGAAAAACTTTTTCAGTCAGAGAGTTGTAAATCTGTGGAATTCTCTGCCTCAGAAGGCAGTGGAGGCCAGTTCTCTGAATGCATTCAAGAGAGAGCTAGATAGAGCTCTTAAGGATAGCGGAGTCAGGGGGTATGGGGGAGAAGGCAAGAACGGGGTGCTGATTGAGAATGATCAGCCATGATCACATTGAATGGCGGTGCTGGCTCGAAGGGCCGAATGGCCTCCTCCTGCACCTATTGTCTATTGTCCCAAAACGTCACCCATTCCTTCTCTCCTGAGATGCTGCCTGTCCTCCTGAGTTACTCCAGCTTTGTGTGTCCATCTTTGGTTTAAACCAGCATCTGCAGTTCCTTCCTATACCATTCTCCTGCCTTCTCCCCATAATCCTTGTCACCCATACTAATCCAGACTCAGCCTTTAAAAATATTTCCAGTGCAGGAAGGAACTGCAGATGCTGCTTTGTACCGAAGATTAGCCAGAAAATGCTGGAGTAACTCAGTGGGTCAAGCAGCATCTCTCGAGAAAAGAAATAGGTGACGTTTCAGGTCAGAAGGGTCCCTGTTCCTTTTCTCCAGAGATGCTGCCTAACCCATTCGATCAGGAACAGATTATTACGGGATTGGACACGTTAGAGGCAGGAAACATGTTCCCAATGTTGGGGGAGTCCAGAACCAGGGGCTACAGTTTAAGAATAAGGGGTAGGCCATTTAGAACTGAGATGAGAAAAAACCTTTTCACTCAGAGAGTTGTGAAGCTGTGTAATTCTCTGCCTCAGAAAGCAGTGGAGGCCAATTCTCTGGAAGCTTTCAAGAGAGAGTTAGATAGAGCTCTTAAGGACAGCGGAGTCAGGGGGTATGGGGAGAAGGCAGGAACGGGGTACTGATTGTGCACGATCAGCTATGATCACGGTGAATGGCGGTACTGGCTCGAAGGGCCGAATGGCCTACTCCAGCGCCTATTGTCTATTTTCTCTCACCTATTCCTTTTCTCCAGAGATGCTGCCTGACCTGCTGAGTTACTCAAATATTTCCAGTGTTTTCTCTTTAATTTTAGATGCGTAAGGAGGGGAGGGGAGCAGGTGCAGAGAAGATTTGTAAGGGCAAAACCAGAATTGTTTGTTAGCAAAGGGTAAACAAGTGCTAGGTCTTTATTCCGTAGAGGAGGCTGAGGGGTGACCTAATCGTGTCGTAAAGGATTTTACGGATTGTTATAAAGATAATCACAGTGGCACAGCTGGTACTGCTGCTGCCTCACAGCACCAGTGACTCAGGTTTGATCCCGACCTCGTTCGCTGTCTACGCGGACTTTGCTCATTCTCACTCTGCCTGCGTGGGTTTCCTCCGGTTTCTTCCCACATCCCCAAAGACGTGAGGGGGTTGCAGGTTAACTCTGTCAATTGTCCCTAGTGTGTCCGGAGTGGATGTGAAAGTGGGATAGCATAAAACCAATGTGAATGGGCGGTCGATGGGCAGAGTGGACTCGGTGGGCCGAAGGGTCTTGTTTCCAGGCTGCATCTTCCAATCAATCGATATATGTTTGAGTCAACATTTACAGCTTTGCTAAACAGCCTGAGCCTTGCTTTGTGTAGGAAAGAACTGAAGATGCTGGTTTAAACCAAAGACCTTATCTATACACTAAAACTCTCGTTTGTTTGTTTGTTTGTTCCTGAACTACAGCCAAAACGATACAAGATAGCGCGACAATTTTAGGCCCACCTTACTCACCGTCGTCCCTTTGGTGCTAATGGAAGAAGTTTCATTGAAATCAGTGTTATATTTTTAAAGTTATTCACATTTTAAAGCTTAAATCTATCTCCTAGGGAGGGAGGGATGGGGGTGAAGGGAGGATAAGGGAGTTGAGGGTGGATGGAGTGGGGGTTGGGGAGGGTGAGGGGAGGGTGGAGGGAGGGAGGGAGGAGGAGGGCGAGGGGAGGGTGGAGGGTGGAGGAGGGGGGGGAGAGAGGGTGCTGCACCAATGCAGGAGAGATTTGGGCCCAACGGGGTCCACTTGGTCTAGTGACCTTATAAGATAGACACAAAACGCAGGGGTAACTGTCCAAAGACGTACAGGTATGTAGGTTAATTGACTGGGTAATATGTGTAAAAACAAAATTGTCCCTAGTGTGTGTAGGATAGTGTTAATGTGCGGGGATCGCTGGGCGGTGCGGACTCGGTGGGCCGAAGGGCCTGCTTCCGCGCTGTATCTCTAAATCTAAAATATCTAAAAACTCAGCAGGTCAGGCAGCATTGACAGGTGGGCTGAATGGTCTTGTTTCCATCAATCAAGATATATATATATATCTGATCTGATCTGATCTGATCTTACGCAACTGATCTCCCGGTGGCCCAGCACTTTAACTCCCCCTCCCATTCCCAGTCTGACCTCTCTGTCATGGGCCTCCTCCAGTGCCATAGTGAGGCCCACCGGAAATTGGAGGAGCAGCACCTCATATTTCGACCGGGGAAGTTTGCGGCCCGGTGGTATGAACGTCGACTTCTCCAACTTCAGATAGCTCCTCTGTCCCTCCCTTCCCCTCCCCCTTCCCAGATCTCCCTCTATCTTCCTATCTCCACCTATATCCTTCCTTTGTCCCACCCCCGACATCAGTCTGAAGAAGGGTCTCGACCCGAAACGTCACCCATTCCTTCTCTCCTGAGATGCTGCCTGACCTGCTGAGTTACTCCAGCATTTTGTGAATAAATCGATTTGTACCAGCATCTGCAGTTATTTTCTTATACTATATATATATATATATATATACTGTATACACTGTATATTTGAGTCAACATTACCGCCATAGAGCTGCTTTGCTCCATAGCCCGAGCCTTGTTTTGTCTGTACGTCATACAGAGAGAGGTGCCAGGTAATGTGAGGCATCGTACTGCAGAAGGCATCTGTGCCTTTCAGTCAGCTTTGGATGGTTGGCATAGTCTGCTGTGTTGTGGATTTTCACAAGGCAGATGGCAAGTGGGGTTTTCACAGCTGTGCCTGCTTTTTTTTGTCCCCAGTCAACGTTCAAACCCTGGCACTCTCTTCTTGCTGGGCATTTCCAGGCGACTCAAACCCCTTCCCCTCTGCGCCGTTACTGGCCTCGATTGTAACCCGCAGATGGACAAAAAATGCTGGAGTAACCCAGTGGGCCGGGCATCATCTATGGAGAAAAGGAATAGGTGACGGTTTCGGTGCAAGAGCCTTTCTCAGACCCACTGGGCTTTCATTCACTGGAGACGTTTCAGGTCGGGTCTGAAGGAGGGTCTCGACTGAAACATCACCCATTCCTTCGCTCCTGAGATGCTGCCCATCCCGCTGAATGACTCCAGCATTTGGTGTCTCTCTTGGTAGATGTGCCACGTGGTTTTATGCTTGAGGCACTCAGGCCAAGAAAGCCCCTGGAACCATCAGTGTAATCTATAATCCTTGCACTCCATAGGGTTATGCCTACGTACAGTGAGATTATTACTGAACCATATGCAAAAGAGGTATTTCAATGTGCCTTGGAACACGTGACAATGAATTACCATCGAAGCATTGCGAGCACAACGTTAACAATGTCACCCACATCCACATTGTCAGCGTCGCAGAAAGAGAGACAGACTCAGATCTCGTTTCCGATCGTCTTGCGTTACCCCTGCAACTTGCATTTCTATAGGGAAAAAAAACTGCAGATGCTGGTTTAAATCGAAGGTGGACACAAAGTGCTGGAGTAACTCAGCGGGTCAGGCAGCATCTCAGGAGAGAAGGAATGGGTGACGTTTCGGGTCCAGACCCTTCTTCAGACTGAGAGCATAAGAGAATTCAATGTTCATACCGCTGGGCTGCAAGCTGCCCAGGCGAAATATGAGGTGCTGTTCTTCCAATTTCCGGTGGGCTTCACTATGGCACTGGAGGAGGCCCATGACAGAAAGGTCAGAGTGGGAGGGGAGTTGAAATGCTCAGCCACCGGGAGATCAGGTTGGTTAAGGCAGACCGAGCGCAGGTGTTGAGCGAAGCGATCGCCGAGCCTGCGCTTGGTTTCGCCGATGTAAATAAGTTGACATCTAGAGCAGCGGATACAATAGATGAGGTTGGAGGAGGTGCAGGTGAACCTCTGTCTCAACTGAATAGACTGTTTGGGTCCTTGGATGGAGTTGAGGGGGGAGGTAAAGGGGACAGGTGTTGCATCTCCTGCGGTTGCAGGGGAAAGTGCCCGGGGATGGGTTGGTTTGGGTAGGAAGGACGAGTGGACCAGGGAGTTACGGAGGGAACGGTCTCTGCGGAACGCAGAAAGGGGAGGGGGATGGGAAGATGTGGCCAGTGGTGGGGTCCCGTTATAGGTGACGGAAATGTTGGAGGATTTAGATAGTTCCTACTTAGATTGGAGGAACAGCACTCATATTTCGCCTGGGCAGCTTGCAACCCACTGGTATGAACATTGACTTCTCCAACTTTAGATAGTTCCTCTGTCCCTCTCTTCCCTTCCCCCTTCCCAGTTCTCCCTCTACCTGTCTCCACCTATATCCTTCCTTTGTCCCACCCCCCTGACATCAGTCTGAAGAAGGGTCTCGACCCGAAACATCACCCATTCCTTCTCCTCCTGAGATGCTGCCCGACCTGCTGAGTTACTCCAGCATTTTGTGAATAAACTTCTTCAGACTGATGTCAGGGGATGGAGCGGACAAAGATAGGAAGTAGCAGGAGACAGGAGGACTGGTGGGAGAACTGGGAAGGGGGAGGGGATAGAGAGGGGAAAGCAGGGGCTATCTAAAGTAAGGCCCAGCGCAAATTGGAGGAGAGTAAGGCCTAGTGCAAATTGGAGGAACAGCACCTCCTATTTCGCTTGGGTAGTTTACAACCCCAGCGGTATCAACATTGACTTCTCTAACTTTAGATCGTCTTTGTCTTAATGCAAATGCTGGAAATTATCAACAGGGTGAACATTACAGCTAAAGACAGACACAGGAAGCCTGGAGTAACTCAGTGGGACAGGCAGCATCTCTGGAGAGAAGGAATGGGTGACGTTTCAGGTCGAGACCCTTCTTCAGACTGATTTCTATGGTGTCTTTAACAGGCTGAGATATCCCTTAGAAACATAGAAAAAAACATAGAAAAATAGGTGCAGGAGTAGGCCATTCAATATGATCATGGCTTATCATCTAAAATCAGTACCCCCGTTCCTGCTTTTTCCCTATATCCTTGATTCCTTAAGCCTTAAGAGCTAAATATAACTCTCTCTTGAATACATCCAGTGAATTGGCCTCCACTGCCTCTGTGGCAGAGAATTCCACAGATTCACAACTCTCTGATGAAAAAGATTTTCCTCATCTCAGTCCTAAATGGCCTTACCCCTTATCTTAAACGGTGACCCCTGGTTCTGGACTTCCCCCAACATCGGGAACATTTTTCCTGCATCTAGCTTCATCTAGTCTGCATTTTGTGTCCATCTTCTTAAACTAACGCTCTCCCTCCCTCCCTCCCTCCCTCCCTCCCTCCCTCCCTCCCTCCCTCCCTCCCTCCCTCCCTCCCTCCCTCCCTCCCTCCCTCCCTCCCTCCCTCCCTCCCTCCCTCCCTCCCTCCCTCCCTCCCTCCCTCCCTCCCTCCCTCCCTCCCTCCCTCCCTCCCTCTCTCTCTCTCTCTCTCTCTCTCTCTCTCTCTCTCTCTCTCTCTCTCTCTCTCTCTCTCTCTCTCTCTCTCTCTCTCTCTCTCTCTCTCTCTCTCTCTCTCTCTCTCTCTCTCTCTCTCTCTCTCTCTCTCTCTCTCTCTC
>NC_135989.1:10651759-10781759 GCF_053455715.1 Rhinoraja longicauda
GTTCGATTTAAACCAGCATCTGCAGTTCCTTCCTGCACATAAAGACACTAAGTGCTGGAGTAACTCAGAACATGCTCTCCAGAGATGCTGCCTGACCCGCTGAGTTACTCCTGCACTTTTTGTCCTTTAAACTTATCATTCAGATCCGAGAACTTCACTGCCGTCCCCAGCATTTTTAAGCTCAAATTTCCACCACCTGCAGTTATTTAAAAAAAAAAAAATTCTTTGCTTCAAGAACAAGATTTGAATCTGCGATCTTCAGGCTCTGAGGCGAGTGTGCTTCTCACTGGACCACAGTTGAAGTAAACATTTGTGCATTTTCTTCAACCTGTTTATATCAAGCTGACATCCCAGTTACGCAAGGGCAAATCTCACTACAATATATGAAAGCAGATTAAATTATTGCACTGTCCCCAACTCAGTGCTCCGAAACCCCCTCCTACATTTCTCTGATACTCTTTAGACTTTAGAGATTCAGCGTGGAAGGAGGCCCTTCGGCCCACTGAGTCCGTGCTGACCACCCCTTACACTAGCACTATCCTACACGCACTGGGGGCAATTTATAATTTTACTGCCGCTAATTAACCTACAAACTGTGTGTCTTTGAAGTGTGGGAGTAAACCGGAGCAACCGGAGAAAACCCACGCGGTCACAGGGAGAACGTACAAACTCCGTACAGACAGCACCCATAGTCAGGATCGAACCCGGGTCTCTGGCGCTCTAAGGTATCACTCTACCTCTGCACCACCGTGCCACCTTTAAAAATAAAAATAAAATTCTACAGGGGAAGATAAAAAACTCAGCTCATAGCAATCAGCGGGGAACAATGTACAAGCATATAAACACCAGCACTGAGTATCAGCATCTTTCGAAGGGCCTCGACCCGAAACGTCACCCATTCCTTCTCTCCAGAGATGCTGCCCCGTCCCACTGAGTTACTCCAGTGTCCCAAACACATTTCTAATTTTTGATAAAAGTCCTTTTTTTTCCAAGGATTAAAAATATCTCTTTCGACCGTGCAGAGAGAAAATTTAAAAAACTCTTCTGGGAATTAACGTTTCTGTAGCTGGGGATTTTCTTCTTGGTTCAAAAACAACATCCTTGGTTTGTGGACATCTGTCGGTGCAGACTGAAGTTCTTGTACATTCATACGGAATACACTGTAACCGCAGCAACAGCCAAGCATGGATGCTGCCTGCATACCTGGTCCAAACAAGGAATTCCAATGGACCAACTCACTTCCTTTCCACCCCCAATGTTGTGCTCAGCATTCCAATGTGAGTATATCACTTCCTACTCAGCTCCAGTCTGTAGTATACCGACACCAGTGGGCACAGTCCAAGTCGTTACTTGCTGCCCGAGTGCGAGAGGTTTCCTATGAGTCACATTTTGAATTACTTTCTAATTAAGCCCTCCCTCTATTCAGTGTGTCTCTCCCCCCTCCCTATTTCCCAATCTCAAGCCTTTCCCACTATTATCAGGCCACTGAACCACCCTTCCACATCTAGAGAGCTGTCCTAAATTACTACCCACCGCATTCAGTCACGATCGTGACATCCAGATTTAGTAAACAGTTCATGAGCAGCATTTATTCGAATAACAGCTGCTTTTTGCAGAATAAACAAAAACACTTGCAAAGACAACACCAGAAACCAGACCAAAAATCCACTCCATCTAGAAATGGTAGAAACTCCATCTGGACCTGGCCAAATGCCTCTAAAACCTTACTTGGTAGCATGTTCCAAACCACTATCTACCACACTGGAGACCCTCGGAATATCCTTGTGTAGGGAAATAACTGCACACGCTGGTACAAATCGAAGATATCACAAAATGCTGGAGTAACTCAGCGGGTCAGGCAGCATCTCAGGAGAGAAGGAATGGGTGACGTTTCGGGTCGAGACCCTTCTTCGGACTGAAGAAGTCTGAATCTTTTTGTGATACCTTCGATTTGTACCAGCATCTGCCGTTATTTTCCTACACAAAGATGTTCAGTCTGAAGAACGGTCTCGACCCGAAACGTCACCCATTCCTTCTCTCCAGAGATGCTGCCTGACCCGCTGAGTTACTCCAGCTTTTTGTGATACCTCGGAATATCTTAGATCGGACTTCACTGGCTTTATCTTGCACTGAACGTTATTTCCTTATCTTGTATCTGCACACTGGATGGGTCAATTGAAATGACGCATTGCCTTTCCGCTGACTGGTTAGCGCGCAACAAAAGCTTTTCACTGTACCTCGGTACACGTGGCAATAAACTGAACTGAACTAAACTCCTCTAACTCTGCCCTACCACATTCCTTCATCTCCCACAGGCGTGAAGGAAATGCGCAGAGCAAGGGGGCTTTTACTCATGAGAGTGGTGTGCATCTGGAACGCGCTGCCAGAGGTGGTGGTGGCTTTTAAGAGTCTTTAGGGTAGCCATGTGGAGTGGAGGAATATGCGTAATGAAGCGATGGAGGCAGATACGATAGTGGCGTTTATTTATTTAATGACTTTTTATTTAATGTAGTTTTAGTTTAGGGATACAGTGCGGAAACAGGCCCTTCGGCCCACCGAGTCCGCACAGACCAGCGATCCCCGCACACTAACACTACACTGCACACACCCGGGACAATTTATATTTATACCAAGCCAATTAACCTACAAACCTGTACGTCTTTGGAGTGTGGGAGGAAACTGAAGATGTCGGAGAAAACCCACGCAGGTCACGGGGAGAACGTACAAACTCCGTACAGACAGCACCTGTAGTCAGGATTGAACCCGGGTCTCTGGCGCTGTAAGGCAGTAGCGCTTCCGCTGCGCCACCGTGCCGCCCTTGACCAGACTGGGAATGTGGAGGGGTATGAATCATGTGCAGGCAGAGGAGATCAGACCTTGAGACTCGCTAATTTGCAGCAAGTAAGAATCTTGACAACACAAAGAACTGCAGATGCTGGTTTACAATAAAGGGCATAAGGTGCTGGAGTAACTCAGCGGGTCAGGCAGCATCTATTTTCAGCCTGAAGCAGGATCCCGAAATGAAAGGTCACCTATCCTTTTATTCCATGGATGCTGCCTGACCCGCTGTGTTACTCCAGCACTTTGTGTCTATACTGCCTGACCCGCTATGTTACTCCAGCACTTTGTGTCTATGCTGCCTGACCCGCTGTGTTACTCCAGCACTTTGTGTCTATGCTGCCTGACCCGCTGTGTTACTCCAGCACTTTGTGTCTATACTGCCTGACCCGTTGGATTACTCCAGCACTTTGTGTCTATGCTGCCTGACCCACTATGTTACTCCAGCACTTTGTGTCTATACTGCCTGACCCACTATGTTACTCCAGCACTTTGTGTCTATACTGCCTGACCCGCTGTGTTACTCCAGCACTTTGTGTCTATGCTGCCTGACCCACTATGTTACTCCAGCACTTTGTGTCTATACTGCCTGACCCACTATGTTACTCCAGCACTTTGTGTCTATACTGCCTGACCCACTATGTTACTCCAGCACTTTGTGTCTATACTGCCTGACCCGTTGGATTACTCCAGCACTTTGTGTCTATACTGCCTGACCCACTGTGTTACTCCAGCACTTTGTGTCTATGCTGCCTGACCCGTTGGATTACTCCAGCACTTTGTGTCTATACTGCCTGACCCGCTGTGTTACTCCAGCACTTTGTGTCTATACTGCCTGACCCGTTGGATTACTCCAGCACTTTGTGTCTATGCTGCCTGACCCGCTATGTTACTCCAGCACTTTGTGTCTATGCTGCCTGACCCGTTGGATTACTCCAGCACTTTGTGTTTTACTGAATGAAATTGCTCCACATACCACAGCCATGACTGCAATGTAAGGTGCATTGACATTGAGTATGCGAAACCTGCCAGTGTTTGGTTGAACTGTGTGTGTACAAATCCTGGTTTAAAAAAAGTTCTATTTTAGTTCAAATATATGGTGGGTGGAAAAATTACCACTGGCATCTGCTGGAGTTTAGTCTGGCTTTCCCATCAGTCATCTGTTGCCAGATGCTAAACAGATCACACGGCAGTTTGCACCTTGCACTTTACACAGTGCCAGGCTTCATGAAGGAATACAATGCCTCACCTTTAATCCCAAGGAAACCAGAGTACTGTATTGTGAAACACTCCACCCCGCCAATTGTCCTGTTTGTATTGGACCATCATTTGCACGCTATGTTCCAAATCGTGTGTAGGAAGGAACTGCAGATGCTGGTTTACGCCGAAGATAGACCCAAAGTGCTGGAGTAACTCAGCGGCTCAGGCAGCATCTCTGGAGAAAAGGAATAGGTGACATTTCGGGTCCCAGCCTGACGAAGGGTTCCGACCCGAAACGTCACCCATCCTTATTCTCCAGAGATGCTGCCTGACCCTCTGAGTTGCTCCAACACTTTATGTCCATCTACAAAATTATCAATTGCCGTGTCAATCCCAATTGATTTTAAGGTGGAGGAAGGGATTGCAGATGTTGGTTTAAACCTGAGATAGCTCAGCGGGTCAGACGTCATCTCTGGAGTGAAGGGATAGGTGACGTTTCGGGCTGAGCCCCTTCTTCAGACTGGGAGTCATTAAGGTCTTTCACAATGTCCATTTGTCACAAGAAATGTGTTCCCTAAAGCGGAGGTTTTACTGATTTATATTAATGTCGAACCTTTGGCTGAGATATTTATGAACTTAAATCCATGCTCCCTTTAATTTGAAGACAGACACAAAAAGCTGGAGTAACTCAGCGGGACAGGCAACATCTCTGGAGAGAGGGAATGGGTGATGTTTTGGGTCGAGACCCTTCTTGAGACTTTAATTTGAAAGTGTAATGTGTTGTCGAGTCCAACGGGCCTTGGCTCAGAAAAGACTCCCTTTCGAGACATGAACTTAGGAATAAGAGACCCACAAATTTCTGTGTAAAAATAATCACGAGGGATTCTCAGATTCCACAAGTGCCTTCTGTCCTGGAGCTGGTCGGGCATTTCTTTCCAATCCCTCTGCAGCTCTTGGTCGGTTGAATTTCCACATCTTGCTGTGGGTTCGGCATGTTTCTGGCAATGGAGAGGTGCCGGAGGCAAAGCAGGAAGCATGACCATAATAGGAGAGGCCGGGAGTTTGAGGCTGTTGGGCGGGTTCCTGTGTTCTTGGCTCGAGTTGCCTCTTGCTGTCAGGCAGGGAGTGGAGCTCCGCACCTTAAACACAACTACGTGCTTCCTTGTACACCCTTCCTCCCTCTCCCAGCACTCCCTCCCAGACCTGTCCCTGCCTGTCTGTGGCCTTTTGTATGTTGCAATCAGTTTACTCAGTCAAGTTTTCTTTTTCTCGTTAACTCTTTCCAGAGTTCATAGGTAAAGGCAGAGTTCATAGGGGGACAGAAGAGAGACAACATGCACGTACAGATTCAGGGACAGTTTTTTCCCCGCTGTTATCAAGCAACTGAACCTTCCCATCATGATTAGGAAAAGGGGAAATGACTGTCGTGGTACACCAGTCATTGAAAGTAGGCATTTATTCACAAAATGCTGGAGTAACTCAGCAGGTCAGGCAGCATCTCAGGAGAGAAGGAATGGGTGACGTTTCGGGTCGAGACCCTTCTTCAGACCGAAAGTAGGCATGCAGGTGCAGCAGGCAGTGAAGAAAGCGAATGGTATGTTGGCATTCATAGCGAGGGGGATTTGAGTATAGGAGCAGGGAGGTTCTGCTGCAGTTGTACAGGGCATTGGTGAGACCACACCTGGAGTACTGCATACAGTTTTGGTCTCCTAATCTGGGGAAAGACATTCTTGCCATAGAGGAAGTACAGAGAAGGTTCACCAGATTGATTCCTGGGATGGCAGGACTTTCATATGAAGAAAGACTGAATAGACTCGGCTTGTACTCGCTGGAATTTAGAAGATTGAGGGGGGATCTTATAGAAACTTACAAAATTCTTAAGGGGTTGGACAGGCTAGATGCAGGAAGATTATTCCCGATGTTGGGGAAGTCCAGAACTAGGGGTCACAGTTTAAGGATAAGGGGGAAGTCTTTTAGGACCGATATGAGAAAGGTTTTTTTTCACACAGAGAGTGGTGAATCTGTGGAATTCTCTGCCACAGAAGGTAGTTGAGGCCAGCTCATTGGCTATATTTAAGAGGGAGTTAGATGTGGCCCTTGTGGCTAAAGGGATCAGGGGGTATAGAGAGAAGGCAGGTACGGGATACTGAGTTGGATGATCAGCCATGATCATATTGAATGGCGGTGCAGGCTCGAAGGGCTGAAAGGCCTACTCCTGCACCTATTTTCTATGTTTTTCTATGTTTCTATGAACTAGAGAGCATTCCTGACCTACCGTCTATCTCATTGGAGACCCTCGGACTATCTTTAATCAGGGATAGACACAAAAAGCTGGCAACTCAGTGGGTCAGGCCACATCTCTGGAGATTAAGGAATGGGTGAGGTTTTGGGTCGAGATCCTTCTTCAGACTGACAGTCAGGGGAGAGGGAAACGAGAGATATGAAAAGATACATAGAAAATGAAAGTGATAGGTGTGCAAAAGGACACATCACTAAAAATAATATTTGGCTTTCTTTTCATTCACTGTGTCTCTCGGTTTATGTGTTCATTGGTCATCTGTTCAGTTGACACATTATATGTAAAAGTTCATAAGTCAAAGGGGCAGAATGAAGCCATTCGGCCCATCGAGTCTACTCCATTCAAGCATGGCTGATCTATCTCTCCCTCAATCTCACTCTCCTGCCTTCTCCCCATAACCCCTGACACCGTTACTAATCAAGAATTTGTCAATCTCCGCTTTAAAAGTATCCAATGACTTGGCCTCCACAGCTGTCTGTGGCAATGAATTTCACAGATTCACCACCCTCTGACCAACGAAATTCCTCCTCATCACCTTTTCAAAGATATGTCCTTGTATTCTGTAAAATTACCACCAAACATCAAGTATTTGAGAGACTTTTACACAGAGCTTTGCTCCACAGTGTCTAGTGGAATCACATACTAAGACTTCAGTCAAAATATTAAACTGAAAGTGCAGTTGCTGAATGTGTAAAGGATTTCAGTGACTATATTCAAAGAAGAATGATGCAAAAAGCTGGAGTAACTCAACGGGCCAGGCAGCATCTTTGGAGAAAAGGAATGGGTGATGTTTCGGGTTAAACCCTATTTCAGAATGAGAATCAGGGGAAATGGGAACGAGAGATATAGACGGTGATATAGAGAGATATGGAACAAATGAATGAAAGACAGGCAAAAAAGTAATGATGATAAAGGAAACGAGCCATTGTTAGCTTTGAGCTAGGTGAAAATTCGTTTCAGACAACGAGACTCAACAAGACGACTTTGAAACTAGTCCAAGGACTTGGGTGGGGGAGGGACGGAGAGAGATGGGATGCAAGGGCTACTTGAAGTTAGGGAAATCAGTATTTTCATACTGCTGGGTTGTAAGCTGCCCAAGCGAAATATGAGGTGTTCTTCCGAAGAGTGTTTGGATTGTGCTCATGCCACGATCTAAAACATGAAGTGGTCATTGCAGTCTGTAGGATGTACTGTGTGTAAATTAGCCTCTGTATTTGCATATAACCCAAGTGTTTTCTACTTCCAGTGTACATTGTGCACAACGTACTTTGTGAAGTTCTATAGATGTGACGAACTGCAAGTTCTTCGTCTTTTTCCATCTCCTGTGAATATTTGATATTCTTTAAAAAGATTTCTTTCTTTCTTTGTAAACCAGGATCTGCAGTACTTTGTTTCTGCAATAATTTTTTTTTGGCGTCGCTCAAAACGTTCAACTTTTTTTGCACTTTCAAACTCTCTGGCTGTCTTAAACATACGACAGTTAATAACTTTGGAGATGCGTGTTAACCGGCTCTTCGGCCCACATGTTTACGCTGACCGGCGATCACCTCGTACACACAAGGGACAATTTACAATTTTTGCTAAAGCTGGTTAACCTACAGACCTGTATGTTTTTGGAGAGTGGGAGAAAACCACATGATCACAGGGAGAATGTATGAACTCCGTACAGTCAGGATCAAAACTGGGTCTATGGAGCTGTAAGGCAGCAACTCTACCGCTGCCTTGAAACTCTTCAAACATAATCTCTGTAGGAAATTAATAAAGCAAGTTCACTCTAACAATGCGACATTCAGATAATTGTTTTTTTTTTACCAATGAAAGATAAATGTTGATAGACACAAAATGCTGGAGTAACTCAGCGGGACAGGCAGCATCTCTGGAGAGAAGGAATGGGTGACGTTTCAGGTCAAGACCCTTCTTCAGACCAGGCCAGACAGAGGAAAGAACTTAAGATTAGTTCCACAAAGCAGACAATAGTTCGGGTCACATTCAAGACTCACAGACAAGGCAGGAATCCCTCTGCAGTGCACTGGAAGTGTGGTCTGAGTGTTGTGCATATGTTTTCTGGAGTGTGATTTAAACCACAGCCTTCTGACTCAGAGGCTAAAGTGTAGTCTACCAGACCATATAAAGATATAATAATAGTATCACTCTAATTTCCTTTTTTTCCTCTCGTTCACACAGGATGTTATTTTAAATATAATCTTATTTGGAAAATGTTGAGCGTTTAGATGGAGGTTTCCTCTTGAGGGTTTCTCCTCCCATGGATCTGAGGACAAGCACGTGTTCTGAGCAATCACACTTGTTAAAATGATCAAACAACTCCTGTTTGCCTAAGATTGACACAAAGTACTGGAGTAACTCAGCGGGTCAGGCATCATCTCTGGAGATAGACGCAAAGTGCTGGAGTAACTCAGCGGGTCGTGCAGCATCTCTGGAGATAGACACAAAGTGCTGGCGTAACTCAGCGGGTCAGGCAGCATCTCTGGAGACAGACACAAAGTGCTGGAGTAACTCAGCGGGTCAGGCAGCATCTCTGGAGATAGACACAAAGTGCTGGAGTAACTCAGCGGGTCAGGCAGCATCTCTGGAGAAAAATGATAACAGTAGATTGGGGGGGGGGGGGGGGGGGGGGGGGGGAGGGGGATTGGGGGGGGGGGGGAGGTGACAAAGGAACATGACCAATCCTGATGTCAGCCCTGATTTGCCCTGGGCACTTCTCGTCTCCAGTTTAGTCTTTAGTCTTTAGTGATACAGCGCGGAAACCGGCCCTTTGACCCACCAGCGATCATCCCATACATTATCCTACGCACTAGGGACAATTTACAATTTTTACCGAAACCAACAATCCCATATGCCTTTGGAGTGTGGGAGGAAACCAAAGCACCAAGGGAAAGCCCATGCGGTCACATGGAGAACGTACAAACACCGTACACACAAGCACTCATAGTCGGGTTCGAACGTGGGTCTCTGGTGCTGTAAGGCAGCAACTCTAAACTAAACTAAATTAAACTAAACTAAACTAAACTGAACTAAATTTAAACTAATTCCACAGATGTGCAGGTTTTGTAGATTAATTTTCCTCTGTAAATTCCCCCTAGTGTGTAGGATTTGAAAGTGGGGTAATGTAGAACTGGTGTCTGGGTATTCGCTGGTTCGCATGGACCTAGTGAGCCAAAGGGCCTATTTTCATGCTGTACCTTAAAAAACAAGCCCCTGTTTGGCTTCCATGCCTCATGCTTCCTGACAGATCAGATTAGAACTAAGGGTACTCCTTCACCATGTTGAAACCAATTACAATGCCAGAAGGTGTCTTAGAAAAATTAGTGGTTTGATGAAGCAGCATTCATTGCCCACCTTCAATTAGCCCAAGTTGGATGAAAGGAATGAAAATATTTGCATTTTGTAATGTTGAACTGTAGGAAACACAGCAATATATATGGGCCATACAAGTTCCCATATTGGTAATGTGATTGGTAATTGGTAAGTTAAGAATCTTTTATATCAAACTAAGTGGGTACACAGGGCAGGGAAACCTTTCTTTAAAAAAAAATCTCTTCCTCAAGGCGTGGCTCGGCCTTCCATTGCCCGGCGCGGCTCGGCCGCGGGACTTTCCATCGCCCGGCACGGCTCGGGCGCGGAGCCTTCCAGAGCCCGGCACGGCGCGGCCGCGGGACTTTCCATCGCCCGGCACGGCTCGGCCGTGGGACTTTCCATCAGCCGGCACGGCTCGGCCGCGGGACCTTCCATCTCCTGCGCGAGTCGGGAGCCTCGGCAGAAGTCGAATTATCTGTCCGTGGGAGAAGCATGGGGGAGGAGAGAATAATTTTTTTGCCTTCCATCACAGTGAAGGGGTGTCTGGAGGAGTCACTGTGATGGATGTTTGTGTTAAAATTGTGTGTCTTGTGTCTTTTACTCTGTACTGTTGTGGCTGCGTGGCAAATGATTTTCGTTCAATTAATTTTGAATGACAATAAAGGTAATTCAGATTCAGTTTAGATTCAGATTCAGATGAGGTACCTTCTCATCAGCAGTACCTCTGCATGCCTCAGTATTATCCGGTTAGATTTGGTGCTCAAATCTGGTGCATGAGACTGAAGAAGGGTCCTGACCCAAACCATCGCCAGTCCATTCCCTCCACAGATGCTGGCTGACCCGCTGAGTTCCTCCAGCATGTTGTGTTTTGCACAGGATTCCAGTAGCTGCAGTTCCTTCTGTCTCTACTTGGTGCTCAGATGTCGGGATCGAGAGTTAAATTGTGAGTAACCATTCAACCGTTGAGGCTAGAGTGTCTTCTAGTGAGCTGAACATCCACTGCACCACAGTGTCAGAGGTTGAAATTCACTGCAGGAGTTCCATTTTGTGAGTGGTCTTTTAATTTTTATTAGACAGCAATAGGTACGCTCTCCTGTGTTAGGCCTTGAATGTGAGGTGAGTGATGGCGTGTTTGCGGGTCAACGTTTCCGGGTCGATGTGTCGGTGGAGTGGGCCGCTGGAGACCCCGCAGCAGCCTGGGGCTTGATTGGATCGAGCTCCGCTCCAAGAGGCCAGGCGCATGGATCAGACGCAGCCTGCAGTTGCATGGTGCGGCGGAGCAGTGGTGGAGGACATCGACAACATCGCCAGGCCAGGCCGACCCCAGCAACTCCGACCCAGTGCTGAGAGTCGGAATCTGAAGCAGGGTCTTAACCCGAAAGGCCACCCATTCCTTCTCTCCAGAGATGCTGTCTGTCCTGCTGAGTTACTCCAGCATTTTTTGTCTATCTTTGCCGGAAGAGGTAGATGAGGCAGGAACTAGCACAATGTTTAAAGCACATTTGGACAGGTGCATGGATAGGGAAGGTTTAGAGGGATACTAGGCCAAGTGGACCCATTGGGCCCAAACTCTCCTGCATTGGTGCAGCACCCTCTACCCCCCCCCCCCTCCCTCCCCTCCCTTCCCCCCTCCCCTCCCCCTCCTCTCTTCCCCCTCCCTTCCCCCCCCCCAAACAATAGACAATAGACAATAGGTGCAGGAGGAGACCATTCGGCCCTTCGAGCCAGCACCGCCATTCAATGTGATCATGGCTGATCATTCTCAATCAGTACCCCGTCCCTGCCTTCTCCCCAAACCCCCTGACTCCACTATCCTTAAGAGCTCTATCTAGCTCTCTCTTGAATGCATTCAGAGAATTGGCCTCCACTGCCTTCTGAGGCAGAGAATTCCACAGACAAACAAACAAGAGTTTTAGTATATAGCTGGGCCAAACACAGGCTTCGTGCTGATGGTCGACGTGGGCAAGTTGGGTCGAAGGCCTGTTTCACTTTATGACTCTAAGATAATGCTGTAAACATTGCAACTCTTGTGTACAGCCTCAGCACTATTCTTACACTCTGGTACTCAAGTGTGATTATGCCTGTGTAAGATTTGTACTGAAGACTTTTACTATACAAAGGCAATCTGTATGGAAAGAACGAATTTCACTGTATGGAAAGAACGAATTTCACCTAGGTAGTGCTGCACTTTATTTTATTTTAAATTAGGGTGGCACGCTGAGTTGATCCCCAGCAAGTATATATGTTTACAATTGTCCCTACTGTAGGATAGAGCTAGCGTGCGGAGATCGCTGGTCGGCGCGGACTCAGTATCTCTACACTAAACTGTACTAAACATAAAAATGATACATGGTATGTGATCCAATAAAGTATCATTGCAACACAGAGGTCGCTCAGTGGAGGAGTTAGTGAGGGTGTGGAGGAGGAGTAAATGACAGCCTCTCTGTTATACGGGGGCGGTGCGTGCACTCAGGAAGTGGGAGGGCCTGTCCACAGCCCCTACCAGATGCATTTCACGGCAGCAAAGGGAATGTAAGAGTGGGTGAGGTTATGGCACCGTGCCGAGAGCGTTTCTGGGAAGCTACTGGCAGTCTGCCCAGCTTTAAGCCAAACTCTGATCAGCAACGCTGTCTCAGAACACTTACGATGTATCACTTGCATGTTCCACACTACTCTTTCTGCCCCCTGACATCTTTGATATGCACAATGCCTACTTAATGTAAACTCCTTTTTATACCCAGTTATTTTTCACATAGCTCTTTACCCTAAGAAGACATGCATTATGTATGATATACCTCCATATGCAGTGCATTTGCACAGTGGGCCACTATGCAAAGGCCTGGGCCTTTGATTTAAAGACACAAGCCCACATCTCATCACCGCAACTGAGGAACTTAACTGAATCTGGATTGAAAATAAAAAACTCAGTATCAGTAATAGTGACCATGAGATTACAGAGTTGTTTAAAGATGCTCTGTCTCACTAGTGGCACAGCGGAGAGTTGCTGCCTTACAACGCTTGCAACGCCAGAGACCCGGGTTCCATCCTGACCACGGGTGCTGTCTGTATGGAGTTTGTATGGTCTCATGGGAATGCGTGGGTTTTCTCCGAGATCTTCGGTTTCCTCCCACACTCCAAAGACGTACAGGTATGTAGGTTAATTGGCTGGGTAAATGTAAAAATTGTCCCTAGTGGGTGTAGGATAGTGTTAATGTACGGGGATCACTGGGCGGCACGGACTTGGAGGGCCGAAAAGGCCTGTTTCCGGCTGTATATATATGATATGATATGATAACTCATTGGCCAAGGTGGCACAGCGATAGAGTCAGAGACCCGGGTTCGATCCCGACTGTATCTCTAAACTAAACTAAACATTGAGTACCAGGGTCACATTGTGATTCCACAAACAATAGGAAGCCAACAGCACCTCATCTTTCGCTTGGGTAGTTTCCACCCCAGCGGCATGAACATTGACCTATCTAACTTCAGATAGTCCCTGCTTTCCCTCCCCATCCCCTCCCCCTTCCCAGTTCTCCCACTAGTCTTCCTGTCTTCGACTACATCCTATCGTTGTCCCGCCCCCTCCCCTGACATCAGTCTGAAGAAGGGTCTCGACCCGAAACGTCACCCATTCCTTCTCTCCCGAGATGCTGCCTGACCCGCTGAGTTACTCCAGCATTTTGTGTCTACCTTCGATTTAAACCAGCATCTGCAGTCTTTCTTCCTAAACAATCGGAAGCCTGTCGTCAACCCTGAACCCCGGTCAGAAAAGATTGGGTGGCAGGTGCTCATGATAAGAAACTGGAGTTTGACAGTGGAACTATTTACGTGCGCTGAAAGTCCCAGGCAATCAGAGAGTTTTTACAACCTACTGGACTATTGGCTAATTCAGTCGTGTGGGAGGAGGGAGTGGCTTGGTATGGATCAGCAAAAAAATTATATTTCTTCTCAAACCCTATTGAGCTTTATCAAAGTTGCCAACCCGCACGTACAAACTACAGGGCTCAAAAATTAACAGATCAACAGAGAGAGGACTGTTGCCCTATGTCCTAAATTTGTATCATGTGACTGTGTTTGCTAACCAATAATGGCTCCTGGTTTAGCAGAGTTTGATTATAAAATTCTTAATATTTGTCGATCGCCCTGTTGTTATTAAATCCAATAATAGTTGTGTTTACAAGCCTGCTATTCTGCTGCTTGTAAAAAATATGCACATATGGCAATTAAACACAAAGGACACCAAGTGCTGGAGTAACTCAGCAGGCTAGGCATATCTCTGGAGAATATGGATCGATGACGTTTCAGGTTGAAACTCCAGCACTATACATCCTTTTGTATATTAACCAACATATACAGTTCCTAGATTCTACATTTTGACAATTAAATACACTTGATTCTTGACTATATCAGAGCTCTTAAAATTCTTTCCTCCTGAACTTTCCCCAAATATCAATTTCCTCCACCATTGTTAGCCATGCTTGAAGCTACCATGAACGTTTACAGTATCTAGCCCCTTGTCATGTAAGCCCTCGACATTTGAAGACTTTTCTCTTTCACTGTAGATAGACACAAAACACAGGAGTAACTCAGCGGGACAGGCAGCATCTCGGGAGAGAAGTAATTTGTGACATTTTGGGTCGAAACTCTTCTTCAGACTGATAGTCAAGAAACTAAACTTTCATTGAGTTGTCCTAATGTAGGAAGGTTGTGTTTCAGCTAGAAAGGGTGCAGAGAACATTTACAAGGATGTTGCTAGGACTCGAGGACCTGAGCTGTGGGAGAGGTTGGGCAGTCGAGGAATTATTCCAGGTACATCATGGGTGGGTGATCTTATAGAGATATATAAAATCATGAGGTGAATAGATAGGGTCTGTATAGATAGCAACTTAGTCTTTTAGCCAGGGTAGGGGAATCAAGAACTAGAGGATATTGGTTTAAGGTGAGAGGGGAAAGATTTAATAACCCGAGGTGCAACTTTTCCGCTCAGTTATAAGGAACTGGCTATCAGAGCAGCTAGTTGAGGCAGGCACATCAACAACATTTAAAAATCATTTAGACAGATACATGGATCGGAAATGTTTAGAGGAATATGGGCCAAATGGACCTCGCTTTGATGGGGGCATCTTGATCATAAGGTCTTTATGTTGAAAAACTGGAGCAACTAGGCTTGTATACACTGGAATTTAGAAGGATGAGAGGGGATCTTATCGAAACATATAAGATTATTAAGGGGTTGGACACATTAGAGGCAGGAAACATGTTCCCAATATTGGGGGAGTCCAGAACCAGGGGCCACATTTTAAGAATAAGGGGTAGTGTAGGGGCATACGGATTGGCCAGGTAGTCTAGAACCCTCGGATTGGTTTACGGGTCATGTGGTGCGGGAGCGCGAGGTATTTAAGTGTCTGGCGCCAAACTCAGGTTAGAGATTAGATTAGCGAGCGAAGTTAGTGTTAGTCCAAGAGTAAGTACGTTGCGTTTGCCACGGGTTTTATCAACAATAAAGTCTTTGGATAATATCGCTCGTTTGGACTCACTACATTGGTGACCTCGAACGTTAGAATCGAAGCAGCAGCATGTCGCAGGTGGGAGCGAGCGCGGGCGAGATTCATCTACCGCCGTTCTGGGCCCATCAGCCGCACCTGTGGTTTGTGCAGGCGGAATCGCAGTTCCATCTTAAAAGGGTGGAGGAAGACCAGGAGAAGTACCACCACCTGGTGAGCTGTCTGCAGGCGGAGGTGGCTGCGCGGGTCAGTCAATACCTGACCAGTCCACCCCAAACGGGGCAGTACGTGGGGCTCAAGAGGCTCCTGCTGCGGACTTTCGGCTGGAGCCAGAACCAGCGGGCTCTGAAGCTCCTCCATTTGCCAGAGCTGGGGCAGCGGCTGCCGTCGGAGTTGATGTCCGAGATGTTGACTTTGATGGGCGACCATCAGCCGTGTATGGTGTTCGAAGCGGCCTTTCGGGAGAAGCTACCTGGGGGCGTCAGGTTGGTGTTGGCGGACGTCTCTTTTGAAGATCCGGTAGCGCTCGCCGAGAAGGCCGACACGCTCGTTAGGGAGCGGCACACCCGAGACGGCTCGGTTAACCGGGTCTCGAGGCCCAGCGGCAGTCGGGGGAGCGGCCGGGAGAGCGACACAGCGGCCGCGATTTCGCTCTGTAGCGTAGAGGCGGCAATTACGGCCAATCAAGACTGCCTCTACAGTAGGCCATTTAGAACGGAGATGAGGAAAAACTTTTTCAGTCAGAGAGTTGTAAATCTGTGGAATTCTCTGCCTCAGAAGGCAGTGGAGGCCAATTCTCTGAATGCATTCAAGAGAGAGCTGGATAGAGCTCTTAAGGATAGTGGAGTCAGGGGGTATGGGGAGAAGGCAGGAACGGGGTACTGATTGAGAATGATCAGCCATGATCACATTGAATGGTGGTGCTGGCTCGAAGGGCCGCATGGCCTACTCCTGCACCTATTGTCTATTGTCTATTGTCATGACCAAGGAGCAGAAACTAGCAGATAGGGTTAGAATTATGCTATTCGGCCCATCAATTCTACTCCACCATTCCATCATGGCTGATCTATCTCTCCCTCCTAACCCCATTATTCCCCTGACTTCTCCCCTATGGCATAGACCCTGGTACCCGCACTAATCAAGAATCTATCTATCTCTGCCTTAAAGATATCCATTGACTTGGCCTCCACAGCCTTCTGTGGCAAAGAATTCCACAGATTCACCACCCTCTGACTAAAGTGATCCCTCCTCATCTCCTTCTTACAGGAACATCCTTTAATTCTGAGGCTGTGACCTCTAGTCCTAGGCTCTCCCACTAGTGGAAACATCCTCTCCTCATCCAATCTATCCAAGCCTCGGTTGGCATGGATGAGTTGGGCCAAACGGCCTGTTTCCTCGCTGGATGACTCTATGACTAACATGGGTCTCCTGTGGTGTCGCTGGCTGAGCTGAGGCTGCCTCACAGATCCAGCAACCTGGGTTCAAGTCTGACCTCGGATGTGGAGTTTGCACGTTCTCCTTGTGGGTTTCCTCCATCTGCTCAGCTTTCATCCCTAAGATCAGCAGGTTGGCATGTTAATTTGCTTCTGTAAACTGCCCCTTGATAAGTGTTAGAATCTTGGGGGTGGGGGAAGAAGGGGGGTGGAGAGAGGGGGCTGGTGGTGAATATGTTACAAGTAAATTAGTGGGAAGTTGCCTTGCGAGCTGGCATAGACTTGAAGGGCCAAATGGCCTCCTTTGAAGTCGTAAAATATTGTGGTTCAGTGCAATGTAACACTTGCTGATGTTATGATCGATTTAGCAGAGCACAATGTTAGTTTATCCGATTTAAAGAAAACAAAATAAATCTGTTTAAAATAGCTTTGTATTTTCATTTGGGGTTTATGCACTAATGTCCTGGAGATTAATTATCAGTTCCAAGAAACTCTAAGAAAACCCCTCGATTGTTCGGCAACCTTGCACAGGATTACAAGTGTAAACAGGAAGCCAGGCTAGTCGAGGTGGACTTGTTTACATTGGTTTTGTTCCAGGTGGTTTATGTGGAGATTTGAGGGGTAGGTCCAGGAACCTTTGCCTTTGAACTCACTAAACAAATATTTCAATATCCGAAACGGTGAATCAGAGAGCAGGACATCATAGACGTGGGATACAGATGAGGTAAGAGGATAGGGCGGAATGGTGGCATAGCGGTAGAGTTGCTGCCTTACAGCGCCAGAGATGTCGGGTTCGATCCCGACTACGGGCGCTGTCCGTACAGAGTTTGTACGTTCTTCCCGTGACCTGCGTGGGTTTTCTCTGGGCACTCCGGTTTCTTCCCACAATCCAAAGACGTGCAGGTTTGTGTGTTAATTGGCTTGATAAAATTGTAAATTGTCCCCAGTGTGTAGGATAGTGCCTATGTACGGAATGATCGCTGGACGACGCAGACTCGGTGGGCCGAAGGGCCTGTTTCCGCACTGTATCTCTAAACTAAATGAAACATGCTTTGCAGCCTATTGAATATACTCAGGCTAATTCAAGGAGTAGAGACACAAGAGACTATAGATGCTGAGAGAAAACAAAACCGCTGGAGGAACTCAATGGGTCAGGCAACATCTGAAGAAGGATCTCGATCTGAAGTAAGCGTGTCCATTTCGCTCCATGGATGTTACATGACTCTTTCAGTTCTTCAAGCAAAGTAAGTCAAGTTAGTCAAAGTGTAGTCCATTTTCCCCATCCCTTTACTATCTGAAGAAGGGTACCAATCCAAAACGTCACCCATCAATATCCTCCCCGAGATGTTGACTGACCCGTTGAGCTACAGTGCGTCTTTGGAGTGTGGGAGGAAACCGGAACACCCAGGGGAAAACGTACAAACTCCGTACAGACAGCACCCGTAGTCAGGATCGAACCTGGGTCCCTGGCACTGTAAGGCAGCAACTCTACCGCTGCGCCACCGTGCCACCCTAGTTATACGGAGTGACTGCATAGTCTGGCATCTTTCCATTCTAACCTTGCAATGGATGTATCTTACCCCCACAGTCATTTACTTCTGCACCCTCTCTTGTTTGTTCATGTTATTCCTACAACTGATCAACTTCCGTAGCTCACACAACGAGGAATACGCTCCGATCTTTATCAACGGGGACAGTGTGGAGAGAGTGTCCAGCTTCAAGTTTCTGGGCACTCACATTTCGGAGGATCTCACATGGTCCACTAACACCGCTGCGCTGGTCAAGAAGGCGCAGCAACGACTATTCTACCTGAGAACACTGAAAAAGTCTGGTCTACCCCAACAGCTGCTGACGACCTTCTACCGCTGCACCATAGAGAGCATCCTAACGCATGGCATCCCTGTGTGGTACCTCAGCTGTACGGAGGCAGAGAGGAGAGCTCTTCAGCGAGTAGTCCATAGAGCTCAGAAGACTATCGGGACACAGCTATCAGCCTTGGAGGGCATCTACAACACACGATGCCTCAGAAAAGCCACCAGCATCCACAAAGACTCTTCACACCCCTGCAACAGTCTGTTCGAACTTCTACCATCGGGCAGACGCTACAAGGCCTTCTACGCCCGCACCTCCAGACTCAGGAACAGCTTCATCCCCAGGGCCATAGCTGCTATGAACCGGTCCTGCTGAGCCGGATGGTCACATCGCACAGCGAACCGGCACAGACCTACTTGCACTTTATTCTGTTTTAAAACGGTTTCTAATTTTGTTTCACTGGGTTGTATAAATTTATACTGATTAGCTAATTAATTTATTGCATCGTATGGGAGGCGCATTCCCAATCTTGTTGTACCCCTGTACAATGACAATAAAGATATATTGTATTGTATATTGTATTGTATTGTATTGTATTATATTGTATTGTACAGTGTGTGGCCAGAATTAGATGCAATACTCAATTTGTGGTCTTAGCTGGGTATCTCCCCTCTGGTTCCTTTGTCAATCATCCTATCTTTCCACTGTTTATTAACCTTTCAAAGCAGTTGGCCTTTGTTTGCTTTGTCTAAACATCGTTGCCTTTCTTTACGTCATCAAAAATCCCATTATTTGCACCGCTCTGATCTTCCTCTGTATCTTACGCCAATCGCAGATTGTTAAAACCCTTTCAAAGTCACACTGTCATGTCAAAGATAAAAAAGGCTTGTGCATTTCCGGTTTATATTTGTGCTGGATAGGAAGATAATGAATGAAGGTCAAAGAGTTGGTGCACTGGGGGAGCATCTATATCAGTATATTCCTACGAAAAAACGTAAGCAGAAACATTCGGCAGTTTTGGTGTCCTTATTTAAGAAGGAGTGTATGCATTGAAGATACACTAGTTCAGAGGAAACAATGTGTAGGTTGTTAGGTTATATATGAAACTGTGAATTGTTTTTAATGTGTAGGTGCATAGTGATAGATGGAAATATGGGGTGAGAAAAATGGTAGCAGTGTAGGATTTGTATAAATGGATGTTTGAAGTTTAAGCCGAACATAATGCCAAGTTACATTAATCTCCTCTGCCTGCACATGATCCATCTCCCTCCATTCCCTGCATCTCCTTCAGTGACAGACTCCTTCACCCCATGTGTGTGAAGGAGAGATATAGGAGGTCCTTCCTTCCCGCTGCTGAGAGACTGCACAACCAGCACTGCTCCCAGCAGACCAGTCAACAAACCAGTCAACAGTAACAGTGAAAAAAAACCCACAGTAAATGATGACAATTATCCTTATCTTTATTTTTATTTATAATGGATGTCTCTTGCTATCCACTTTGCTGCTGTAACACTGCAAATTTCCCCGGTGTGGGACAAATAAAGGAATATATTATTATTATTATCATTATTATTATTATTATTATTATTATTATTATTATTATTATTATTATTATTATTATTATTATTATTATTATTATTATTATTATCATTATTATAATTATAATTATTATAATAATAATAATAATAATAATAATAATAATAATAATAATAATAATAATAATAATAATAATAATAATAATAATAATAATAATGATAATATTTATAATAATAATAATAATAATAATAATAATAATAATAATAATAATTATTATTATTATTATTATTATTATTATTATTATTATTATTATTATTATTATTATTATTATTATTATTATTATTATTATTATTATTATTATTATTTCCATGAGCCTATCAAAATGCAACTTAAACCAAACTCATGTATCTGCCTCCACCACCATCCTTGGCAGTGCGTTCATATCATATCATATATATACAGCCGGAAACAGGCCTTTTTGGCCCTCCAAGTCCGTGCCGCCCAGTGATCCCCGTACATTAACACTATCCTACACCCACTAGGGACAATTTTTTACATTTACCCAGCCAATTAACCTACATACCTGTACGTCTTTGGAGTGTGGGAGGAAACCGAAGATCTCGGAGAAAACCCACGCAGGTCACGGGGAGAACGTACAAACTCCTTACAGTACAGCACCCGTAGTCAGGATCGAACCTGAGTCTCCGGCGCTGCATTCGCTGTAAAGCAGCAACTCTACCGCTGCGCTACCGTGCCGCCCTTCCAGACTATTATCTACCACACTGGAGACCCTCGGACTAACTTTGATCAGACTTTACTGGCTTTATCTTGCACGAAACGTTATTCACGTTATTCCCTTCATCAAGTATCTGTACACTGTGGACGGCTTGATTGTAATCATGTGTTGTCTTTCCACTGATGGGTTAGCACCCAACAAAAGCTTCTCACTGTACCTCGGTACACATGACAATAAACTAAACTGAACTAAACTCTAACTCAGCTCTACCACATTCCCTCCTCTCCCACAGCAGTGAAGGAGATGCACAGGGCAAGGGGGCTTTTACTCATAGAGAATAGTGGGCGTCTGGAACGTGCTGTACCTTGGTACACGTGACAATAAACTCAACCCAACTCAAACCCGGACCATTCCCTATGTAAAAAACCTGCCCCACAAACCTCCTTTAAACTTAGACTTTCTTACAACTATGCCCTCTAGTCTTTGACATTTCCATCCAGTGAGAAAGGTTCTGACCGTCTACCCTATCTGTGCCGACCATCATTTTATGAAATATCATCAGCCTCTGGCACTCCAGAATAAAACAATCCAAGATTATAACAGCAATTCCACTTCATGTAGATGCATTGGCTGTAAACTGCCATGGAATATCCTGGGATATAAGGTGCCATATGGAAATACAAGCAAGTTCATGGTGAAGGGGAATTATTTTAATCTTGCTTTGTCAGTTCCACTGACCAAGAGTGTCACTGGTTTATGTGTGCTTTGGCATCTAGATTTATACACCCTGGTCAAGTTTTGACCGAACAGGTGCAATACCGGCATAACTTCATGGGAAAGAAACACACAAAGTGCTGGAGTAACTCAACAGGTCAGGCAATATCTCTGGAGAAAATGGATAGGAGTCAGGATCCTTCTTCAGACTGACCCCGAAATGTCACCTATCCATATTCTCCAGAGATGCTGCTTGACCTGTTGAGTTACTCCAGCACGCTGTGTCTTTTTCTGTTGCAAACTAGGTTCTGCAATTCTTTGTTACATAAGTTTATAAATTCATACGTTATCGGAGGGGAATTAGGCCATTCGGCCCATCAAGTCTACTCCGCCATTCAATCATGGCCGATCTATCTTTCCCTGTTAACCCCATTCTCCTGCCTTCTCCCCATAACCCCTGATACCTGTACTAATCAAGCGTCTATCCATCGGCTTTGACTCGGTCTTGGTGAATTCCACAGATTCCCCACCCTCTGACAAAAGAAATTCCTCCTCAGTTTCTTTCTAAAGGCACATCCTCTTATTCCGAGGCTATGGCCTCTTGTCATAGACTCTCCCACTCGTGGAAACATCCTCTCTACCAATGTCTCTACATAAATTCATGGGAATTGTACTCTGTTGAGCACACTTGCATTTTTTTATTGTATGTTTTGTGTCTTAGAATGCCACATTCTTGAGACATTACCAGAAATGAAGCCGCTATCTAGTATCTCATTGACTCACCTTTCTCTACCATCCATTCTACTATGATGCTGCACATTTTGGCCAATAGGCAATATATGCCTCTGATGATATTGATATGCCAGTTGCCTGCCTCTTCATTTGCGTAAATGATTGTAATCTTCGGTTGCATTGTTCACCTGTGTCACTCTCTGACTTTTGTGACGTTAACAGGCCTCTCAGCGAACATCAAAGTAAAACCTTGCGGGTGCCGGAAACCTGAAATAAAAAACAAAAAATACGGGGGAAAAAATCAGGTGGTCAGCTGCGGGTGGCACAGTGATGCAGCGGTAGAGTTGCAGCCTCACAGCGCCAGGGACCCGGGTTCCATCCTGACTACGGGTGCTGTCTGTACGGAGTTTGTACGTTCTCCCCGTGACCGTGTGCGTTTTCCCCGAGTGCTCTGGTTTCTTCCCACATGCCAAAGACGTGCAGGTTTGTAGGTTGATTGGCTTCTGCAAATTGCCCCTAGTGTGTAGAATTGAACTAGTGAACGTGGTGAACGAGGTTGATGTGGAAAAGGTGGACTAAAGGGCCTGCTTCAATGATTCAATGATATGTTTATCTCTAAACTAAACTAAACTATACCAAACTAAACTAAACTAAACTAATCTAATCTAATCTAAACTAAACTAAAAGGCAGCATCTGTGGGGGGAGGGTCAGTCAACATTTCTGATCTAAGACGTTGCATCAGAAATGGGAAAGGGAGAGAAAAATGTGGGTTAATTTTCAACAACAGGTAAAGCTGAGAGAGAAGTTAGGAACACAGGAAATGTCAGGGATAGGATGTTAAAATGACTTTCCAGATGGATTTACCAGCACATTAAGCTTCATGGCCCATCTAACGCATTGTGAAGGATAATGTACTCCCCAGTAGACATAGAAACATAGAAAATAGGTGCAGGACTAGGCCATTTGAGCCAGCACCGCCATTCAATATGATCATGGCTGGTCATCCATAATCAGTACCCTGTTCCTGCTTTCTCCCCACATCTCTTGATTCTGTTAGCCCAAAGAGTAATATCTGAATACATCAGTTATGACCATATGAATTGAAGGGGAAATTCTGAACAAATATAATATAAAATAGAAAGTGAGAAATGATTTAAAAAAATACTCAATATGTCAGGCAGCATCTGTGGAAAGGCAAACAGACTATGTTTTAGATGAGGGACCCTTCACCAGACCTGCAAATGACTGATATAAATTAGTCATTGCCGCAGAAATCTGTGGAGGCCAAGTCAGTGGATATTTTTTCATGGTAGAGATAGGTGGATTCTTGATTAGTACGGGTGTCAGAGGTTATGGGGAGAAAGCAGGAGAATGGGGTTGAGGGAAAGATAGATCAGCCATGCTTGAATGACGGAGTAGACTTGATGGGCCGAATGGCCTAATTCTACTCCAATCACTTATGACCTTATGCACGTTCTTCCTGCGAGGTTTCCTCTGGGTGCTCTGATTCCTTCCCATATTGCAAAGACCTATGGGTTTGTAGGTTCAATGGTTCAATGTTACTTTTTTTTGCCACATGTACTGTAACATTCCTTTCTTGTACACAGCTGAGTGACAATCCTGCTATGCATTGGGCACAATCAAACAATAAGAGTGGAAGATAGCAGATGACATAGAGTCCTTGCACAAGGGTCAACATTTTATACACTTAATAACAATAATAATAATGCATTACATTTATATAGCGCTTTTCAAACACTCAAAGACGCTTTACAGGGATTACTAGAACATAGAGAAGAAAATAAATAGATAAATAAGTAAACAAACAGAAAAAGGAGACAGAAGGTGAGGTGACGGTCAGTGGTTGAAGGCAGTACTGAACAGGTGAGACTTCAGTGATGTTTTGAATGTGGTGAGTGAGGAGGAGTCTCTGACGGTTTGGGGTAGTGAGTTCCAGAGGGTGGGAGCAGCGATGGAGAAAGCCCTGTCCCCCCAGGATCTGAGTTTGGTCCGGATGGGGGGGGGGACAGGAGGTTGGCAGCAGCAGAGCGGAGGGTGCAGGTGGGAGTGTGCCTGTGGAGGAGGTCAGTCAGGTAGGATGGGGCCAGGTTATGGAGGGCTTTGTAGGTCATGAGGAGGATTTTGTACTGGATTCTCTGGGGGATGGGGAGCCAGTGGAGCTTGTAAAGGACGGGGGTGATATGGTCACGGATCGGGGAGTGGGTGAGTAGACGGGCAGCGGAGTTTTGAATGTATTGAAGTTTACTGAAGTTTACTTGAAGTCCAAAATTTAAGAAAAGTATTTGAGTCTTAGCTTGGCTCTAAAGGCCAGTGGTTAAAGAGGTTAATTGACCTCTGCAAATTACCCTTGGTGTGTAAGAAGTGGATGCGCAAGTATATATAAAGTGTGATTGATGGTCGGTTTGGATTTGGCGAGCCAAAGGATCTGTTCCCATGCCGTATCTTTAAGCTAAACTAAAAATTAAACTCAACTGAACTAACGAAGAAGGGTCTCGACCCGGAACATTACTCATTCCTTCTCTCCAGAGGTGCTGCATGGCTGAGTTACTCCAGCAATTTGTGCCTATCTTCGGTTTAAACCAGTGTCTGCAGTTCCTTCTTACACATTAAATGTCTAGCCCTGTCTCCTGGACATTAGTTATACTGAAATTTGGTAACTTCATGGGTAGAATAGTACATGGGTACTATTTCCATTCCTTCTCTCCTGAGATGCTGCCTGACCTGCTGAGTTACTCCAGCATTTTGTGAATAAATATCTTCGATTTGTACCAGCATCTGCAGTTATTTTCTTATAGTACATGGGTAGAGTGAAACCTTTTACCTTCTACTAATTGGAAGTTAACCGCGAGGTTGAGGCATAAACAAAGCAGTGGTACAAAATGTATACGCTCCACTCCCACTCTGTTTCAGCCCTTGAAAGTGATTACTCATCCTGTGGTGCTGTAAAGGGACCTTCCTTCAGGGCTGGATAGAGATGGTAAGGACTGATAGGCTGGAACACTAGAAAACAAGAGCAAGGCCACACTATTGGGCCTCTTAAACTTCTTCCGCCGTTGAGCAATGGAAGGTTGTGCTAGCGCTGGAGAGGGTCCATAGGGGATTTACGAGAATTATCCCAGGAATGATTGGGTTAACATATGAAGAGTGTTTGATGGTGCTGGGCCTGTACTCGCTGGTGTTTAGAAGGATGAGGTGGGGGGGGGGGGGGGGGGGGCTCATTGAAGCTTACCGAATAGTGAAAGGCCTGGATAGAGTGGATGTGGAGAGGATGTTTCCACTAGTGGGAGAGTCTAGGACTAAAGGGCACAGCCTCAGAATTAAAGGACATTCTTTTAGGAAGGAAATGAGGAGGAATTTCTTTAGTCACAGGGTGGTGAATCTGTGGAATTCATTGCCAAAGAAGACTGTTGAGGCCAAGTCAACTGATATTTTTAAGGCAGAGATAGATTCTTGATTGGTACGGGTGTCAGGGGTTATGGGGAGAAGGCAGGAGAACGGGGTTAGGAGGGAGAGATAGATCAGCCATGATTGAATGGCGGAGTAGACTTGATGGGCCGAATGGCCTAATTCTGCTCCTTTCACTTATGACCTTACAAATATGACCATGGCAAGGATGAGAGGGGATCTCATCGAAACATATCAGATTATAAAGGGGTTGGACACGTTAGAGGCAGGAAACATGTTCCCAATGTTGGGGGAGTCCAAAACCAGGGGCCACAGTTTAAGAATAAGGGGTAGGCCATTTAGAATGGAGATGAGGAAAAACTTTTTCACTCAGAGAGTTGTATATCTGTGGAATTCTCTGCCTCAGAAGGCAGTGGAGGCCAATTCTCTGAATGCATTCAAGAGAGAGCTAGATAGAGTTCTTAAGGATAGCGGAGTCAGGGGGTATGGGGAGAAGGTAGGAACGGGGTTCCTTATTGAGAATAATCAGCCATGATCACATTGAATGGTGGTGCTAGCTCGAATGGCCGAATGGCCTACTCCTGCACCTATTGTCTATTGTCTATTGTCTATTATCTATCCCAGGCCTCATCCCTTCTGCCACAGTTCCCCACATCCCTTATTTCTTCGATCTTCCAATATGTTATAGGACCATAAGACCATGAGACATATGAGCAGTGTTAAGCCATTCAGCCCATCAAACCTGCACCACCATTCAATCATGGCTGATCTATTTTTCCCTCTCAACCCCATTCTCCTGCCTTCTACCTGTAATCTTTGAAAACCTTACTAATAAAGAACCTATCAATCTCCACTTTAACAATACCAAGTAGCATGTCCAGGCACCCACTTCTTCCTGTTTAAAAAAAATTCCCTATACATCTTCTTTAAACTTTGCCCGCTCACCTTAAAGTTAGGTCCTCTACTCCTTGACATTTGCATGTTGGGGAAGAGGTTCTGACTGTCGACACTATCTTTGCTCTAATAATTTTATACACTTCCATTACATTTCCCCTCAGCCTCCAATGTTCCGGGGAAAACAATCCAAGTTTGTCTAACCTTTCCTCTAGCTGATACCCTCTAATCCCTGCATCATTCTGGTTGTTAGGATTTAGAGTGAGGCCCAGTGCAAATAGGAGGAACAGCACCTCATATTTCACTTGGGCAGCTTACACCACAGCAGTATGTATATTGAAGGTAGACACAAAAAGCTGGAGTAACTCAGTGGCTCAGGCAGCATCTCGGGAGAGAAGGAATGGGTGACGTTTCGGGTCGAGACCCTTTTTCAGACGTTTCGGGTCGAGACCCTTCTTCCTACACTGTATGAATATTGACTTCTCTAACTTCGTAGCCTTTGCTTTCCCTCTCTCTCTATGCCTCCCCTTCCTAGTTCTCCAACCAGTCTGACTGTCCCCCCTGATTAAATCTTGTCTGTTTGCTTCGCTGTCACCTTCTCTCAGCTAACAATGATCTATTTTCCTTGAGCCCATCTCCTTTGATGTCTCGTTTTCACACCTTATACATCCTTACCTCTGTGTTTGCCTTTCCCCTGACCCTCGACCCAAAACGTCACCTATTCCTTCTATCCAGAGATGCTGCCTGGCCTGCTGAGTTACTCCGGCATTTTGTGTCTTTCTTCGGTGTAGACTAGCAACTGCAGTTCCTTCCTAAACATCCTGGTAAACCTCTTCTGCACCCTCTCCAAAGCCTCCACTTCCTTCCTGTAATGGGGCAATCTCTTCCTTTTGTTATGGTTTCCAAAAACATACCAATCTTGCTCTTTAATACACTTAGCAACTTCACATCCACAAACCCTCTTGGGTCAGGATTTCCAAAGCTCACTGATCCGGGGGAAGGAATTTCCTTATTTAGCCAGAAAACTTTAGCTCACTGCTCTGCCCTCTCCCCAGAGTCAGTACCTCCCCGTGTCTCTAATACTTTCCACTTCCCCAGGGCTCTGTTCCAATCTCTGCTGCTCCATAGGCAGCTTGTTGCTTCAATTTTCTCCCCATCTTCGCATCTCTCACTGCTGAAAGGACTGACTTGGAAAATCAATCAAGCGCTGAGGTCTTCTGCCAGAGCCTTTGATGAAAATGCAAGGCAAGGCCAGTGAATTACAGTTGGAATGTCGGATGCAACAACTAATATGCCCAAAGCAAGCTCTCATGTACTGCAGTGTGGGAATGATAATGAAACCTCTGTTTTTGTCTCACATCACTTATAGTCACAGAATAGCCAGAGTATCATACAGTGTGGAAACATATCGCAGTGGTCTTTCCAGGTGAGACAGAGGTTCACCTGCACCTCCTCCAACCTCATCTATTGCATCCGCTGCTCTAGATGTCAACTTATTTACATCGGCGAAACCAAGCGCAGACTCGGCGATCGCTTCGCTCAACACCTGCGCTCGGTCCGCGTTGGCCAAACTGATCTCCCGGTGGCCGAGCACTTCAACTCCCCCTCCCATTCCCAGTCTGACCTTTCTGTCATGAGCCTCCTCCAGTGCCATAGTGAGGCCCACCGGAAATTGGAGGAACAGCACCTCATATTTCGCCTGGGCAGCTTGCAGCCCTGTGGTATGAACATTGACTTCTCCAACTTTAGATAGTTCCTCTGTCCCTCCCTTCCCCTCCTCCTTCCCAGATCTCTCTCTATCTTCCTGTCTCCACCTATATCCTTCCTTTGTCCTGCTCCCCTGACATCAGTCTGAAGAAGGGTCTCGACCCGAAACGTCACCCATTCCTTCTCTCCTGAGATGCTGCCTGACCTGCTGAGTTACTCCAGCACTTTGTGAATAAATACCTTCAGTGTGGAAACAGGTCATTTGCCCGACTTGCCCATGCTGGCCAACATGCCCCATCTCCACTAGTCCTACCTGCCTGCATTTGGCCCATATCCCTCTAAACCTATCCATTCCATGTACCTGTTCAAATGTTTTTTTAAATGTTGTGACAGTACCTGCTTCAACCACCTCTTCCAGCAGCTCCTTTCATATACCTTTCATATAGCCCCGACGCGGAGAGCTCGACCACTGGCTGCGGGAGCCAAGATCGTCCCGTCAACGGAAGGTTCGAGTGCCCCGACCGCGGGAGAACAAAGAAGGGGAGAAGATTGAACTTTTTTTGCCTTCCATCACAGTGAGGAATGTGGGGGAGTCGCTGTGGTGGATGTTCATGTTAAAAATGTATTTGTGCTCTTTATAACTGTACGGCAAATCAAATTCCTCGTATGTTTCAAAACATACTTGGCTAATAAAGTACTATTATGATTATGATTACAGCGCAGAAACATGCCCTTCGACCCACCGAGTCCGCGCCGCCCAGCGATCCCCGCACATTAACACTATCCTACACCCACTAGGGACAATTTTTACATTTTACCCAGTCAATTAACCTACATACCTGTACATCTTTGGAGTGGGGGAGGAAACCAAAGATCTCGGAGAAAACCCACGCAGGTCACGGGGAGAACGCACAAAGTCCGTACAGACGGCACCCGTAGTCAGGATCGAACCTGAGTCTCAGGCGCTGCATTCGCTGTAAGGCAGCAACTCTACCGCTGCGCCACCGTGCTGCCCTTAGTTGCTCCTGAGGTTCCTATCAAATCTTTCCCCTCAACTTAAACCTCTGTCCTCTGGTTCTTGTTCCCCCTTCTCTGGCTGCATTCACCCCATCAATCCCCCCCTGCGGGGCGTATCCCTCAACTTCCTGCGCTCCCAGAATTGGGCGGCATGGTGGCGCAGCGCCAGAGAACCGGCTTCGATCCTGACTACGGGTGCTGTCTGCACGGAGCTTGTATGTTCTCCCCGTGACCTGTGTGGATTTTCCTCGGGTGCTCCAGTTTCCTCCAACACTCCAAAGAGGCACAGCTAAATGGCTTGGTAAAATTGTGAATTGTGTAGGGTCCTGTTAGTGTACGGGAATCGCCCCTTGGCGCGGACTCAGTGGGCCGAAGGGCCTGTTTCCAAGTTGTATCTCTGTAATAAACTGAACTAAATTTGGATTTTCTATAAATCAAAGTAGAACCTTGTACATCATCGACTGTCAAGTATTTCGAGGCAACTTGGGATCATGATAAGGGCCACAAACACGAAGCCATTTTGGAACAGTCAAGCCCACTTGCCAAGGTGTGGATAGACACAAAATTCTGGAGTAACTCAGCGGGACAGGCAGCATCTCTGGAGAGAAAGAATGGGTGACGTTTCGGGTCGGGACCCTTCTTCAGTGGAAGTGAAGTTGCTAAGTGTATTAAAGACCGAGATTGGTATACTATTTGTAAACTGTGACGAAACGAAGAGGTCTGAAGAAGGGTCTCGACCCGAAACATCACCCATTCCTTCTCTCCAGAGATGCTGCCTGTCCTGCTGAGTCATGTCAGCATTTTGTGTCTAACCAGTGTAAACCAGCATCTGCAGTTCTTTCCCACACTGTTACAGTGTGATGTTAACAACTTTAAACCCCAGTATGTGGCTCTGATATGTGTGTTCAGCGTTTTGTGATAGTTGAAGCATGATTAGCATGCTAACAAGTCTTGGCAACACCCTGCGCTCTCTTCGATTGCCAGACGCAGTTACTGCTTGACCTCACAGCCACAAGATAGGACAGCTTTTTTTTAATTTTCGTTTGATAACAGAGATCGGTTGCCAAGGCAACAGCCTCAACAAAGAAAAGCAATCGGTTGTGTCAACCCCTGCAAATAAGCAGGAACTATGGTTTGGTTGACCAAGCAACTGTAGCAGAAGCAAAAATCCTCGCTCTTTCGCGCTCTGGTAGGGTTGCCAAGAAGTAATGGGGAAAAAATGGGAATCTCACAAAAGGAAAATTGCATAAAAGTTGCCGAAATAATGCAAGTAGACGTTGGGAGAATCTCTGGTGGACTGTGAGATTTTGGTAAATCCGCCCTGACCTGGCAGCAAGATTTAAAAGACTGAAGATAGACACAAAATGCTGGAGTAACTCAGCGGGACAGGCAGCATCTCTGGAGGGAAGGAATGGGTGACGTTTTGGGTTGAGACCCTTCTTCAGACTGAACATCTTTGTGTAGGAAAATAATGGCAGATGCTGGTACAAATCGAAGGTATCACAAAAAGATTCAGACTTCTTCTGTCTGAAGAAGGGTCTCGACCCGAAACGTCACCCATTCCTTCTCTCCTGAGATGCTGCCTGACCCGCTGAGTTACTCCAACATTTTGTGATATCTTCGATTTGTACCAGCGTGTGCAGTTATTTTCCTACACAAAGATATTCCGAGGGTCTCCAGTGTGGTAGATAGTGGTTTTGGAACATGCTGCCAAGGATGGTGGTGGCGGCAGATATGAAAGTATGGTTTTAGAGGCATTTGGCCAGGTCCAGATGGAGTTTCTACCATTTCTAGATGGAGTGGATGTTTGGTCTGGTTTCTGGTGTGAAAATAGGACAAAGGGAATGTAGATCAAGGAAAATGTAGAAGAGATCATTGTTAGCTGGGAGAAGGTAAGAACAAAGCAAACAGAGATAGAATAATGTTGGAGACAGTAGACTGGTTGGGGAACTGGGAGGGGGGGGTGGGGAAGCAAGCATTACTAAATTAGAGAAGTCAATATTCATACCACTGGGGTGTAAACTGCCCAAGTGAAATAAGAGATTGGACAGGCTAGATGCAGGAAAAATATTCCCCATGTTGGGGGAGTCCAGAACCAGGGGTCACAGTTTAAGAATAAGGGGTAGGCCATTTAGGACTGAGATGAGGAAATAATTTTTTAACCCAGAGAGTTGTGAAACTGTGAAATTCTCAGCCGCAGTTGGCAATAGATGCCAATTCACTGGACGTATTCAAGAGAGAGGTAGATTTTGCTGTTAGGGCTAATGGAATCAAGGGATATGGGGAGAAGGCAGGAACACGGTACTGATTCTGGATAATCAGCCATGGTTAATATATTGAATGGCAGTGCTGGCTCAAAGGGCCGAATGGCCTACTTCTGCACCTATTTTCTATGTTTCTATGCTTGTGAGAAACTGCTCTACAAAAGTTTGAGTGATAAAACAGCTGTGTTGTAATGGACCACCCAGCCTGAATGTGTAATGGAAGTTACACATACATCATAAACCTAGTGAGCTTTCCAAAGTGTGAACATATGGCCTAGGCAACCAACATGCTGTTCGGTTTATCATTTTTTCTCACTCATTTTTGTGTTTGCAAGGTTTGCCAAGTCGGTGTGGATCAGTTGTGAATGTATTGACCTCTCTAGAAAGGTAAATCCAATGGCAGATATCACTGGAGAAGTGTGTAGGAAGGAACTGCAGATGCTGGTTTAAACCGAAAATAGACACAATATGCTGGAGTAACTCAGCGGGACAGGTGGCATCTCTGGGGAGAAGGAATTTGTGATGTTTCGGGTCGAGACCCTTCTTTAGACTGAGGGTCAGGGGAGAGACACAGAGATATGTGAAAACGAGAGATCAAACGGGATATAGATCAAGAAAAAAAATGGAGAATAGATAATTGTTTGCCAGGGGAAGGTGACAATGAGGCATTCAAAGATAAAATGCAATCAGGAGGACAGCCAGACTGGTTGGAGTGAACACTACTGAATATAATACTAATGAATGTACAGACACTGAGAACGTTGGAATAGTTTTAGCACTGTTCTCAATTTGTATATATTTTTTATTCTGAATAAAGTTTAATTTTGGAAAAAAAATCTCTGAAGATGGGTCCCAACCCAAAATGTCACCTATCCATGTTCTCCGGAGATGCTGCCTGGCACGCTGAGTTACTCCGGCACTTTGTGTCTTTTTATTGTCAACCAGCATCTGCAGTTCCCTGTGTTTCCAATCCCTGGTATCAGTCGATGGTAGAGTTAGTCCCACTAGTTTAGCAGAGGAATACTCAACACGGGCGGCACGGTGGCGCGGTGGTAGAGACTCCACCACACCCTGCCCCCATGTCCATTCCCTCCGCAGATACAGCCTGATCCACTGAGTTACTCCAGCACTTTGTGTTTTACTCAGCATTGGTAAGTCCATAGGGTGTGCTAAATGATCACCACACTTGTCATGAAGATGACTTTCCATGTCCAGTACTCTTTCGTCTCCTTTTCATCCCCAGTCCATCTACTAATCAAATCCCCCCTCAACTGTATCCACCTATCACTTGCCAGGCTTTGTCCAGCTTTCTCCCACTAGTACTGCAGTCTGAAGAAAAGGTCCCGACCCGAAAAGTTACCTGCCCATTCCCACCACGGATGCTGCCTGACCCGCTGAGATACTCCAGCACTTTGTATGCTTTACTCAAGATTCCATCATCTGCAGTTCCGTGTATCGGTAAAACGTAACTTAATTGGTTGTATAGTTCTGTAGTTGTGAAAAACTTTCACAAGGAGATGAGGAGAAATATCTTTAGTCAGAGGGTGATGAATCAGTGGGATTCTTTGCCACAGACAGCTGTGGAGGCCAAGTCAGTGGCTATTTTTAAGGCAGAGATTGGCAGATTCTTGATCAGTACGGGTGTCAGGGGTTATGGGGAGAAGGCAGGAGAATGGGGTTGAGAGGGAAAGATAGACCAGCCATGTTTGAAGGCAGAGTAGACTTGATGGGCCGAATGGACTAATTCTGCTCCGATAACGTATGAGAGCGCAAGACTCTTTCCGTTCAATCTCTGACGACCCGCGATGGTGGTCCACGTGTTTGCAGCTTGTAAATGTTGTGGCTGCCTTGCCTGGATAGTTAATTTTCTCCCAGCCACAGCCCTGTTGTTGTGTATCCTCGATATAAACAGCACACCGCACAGGAAATGGACACACGGGCTTCTTTGAGTAACTGAATGATTTCATCGTTCATGCTTCTGGAATTAAAATCAAACACAGCTTGGAACTTTCTCCGTAAATTGACTGTACTTCCCACATCTGCAGTCTGAATTAAATCCACACCACTTACAGGACATAGAACATAGAGCAGGAACAGGCCCTTTGGTTTGGGAACAGCTCTGCCCAGGACAGGAAGGCTCTGAGGTGAGTAGTGCGTTCGGCTGAACGCACTATGGGAACTACACTCGCCCCCCTGCAGGACCTATACATCAGGACGTACAGATCCAGAGGCAGCAACATTATGGGGGACCCCTACCACCCCAGCAACGGACTGCTCCAGCTGCTACGGTCAGGCAAACGCCTCCGCTGTCACGCTGTGAAAACAGAGAGGATGAGACGGAGTTTCTTCCCACAGGCCATCAGGACTGTTAACTCTCATATCACCAGGGACTCGTTTAATTTACTGTATTCATTTATTTTTTGTGTTACATTTTTTTTTTCTATTTGGTTTGGAGTTTAGCACAATCCGCAGGCGTTGCCACTTTCATTTCACTGCACATCTTGTATATGTATGTGATAAATAAACTTGACTTGACTTTGGCCCACAATGTCTGTGCTGAACATGATGTCAACCCTTATCTACTTGCACATGATCCATATCCCTCCATTCCCTGCATATCCGTGTGCTTGTCCATAAGCCTCTTAAGTGCCACTATTGTTTCTCCCTCCTCCACCACCCCCGGCACTCACCAACCTCTTGTCCCATGCATCTCCTTTAAACTTTGGCTCTCTCGCCTTAAAGCTATGCACTCTACCTTTTGATATTTGCATCCTGGGAAAAGATTCTGACTGTCAACCCTATCTGTGCCTTCCATAATTTTACATATTTCCATCAGGTCTCTCCTCAAACTCCGGTGTTCCAGATAAAATCATCCATCTGTCCAGCCTCGCCTTGTAGCTAATACCATCTAATCCAGGCATTGTTCTGGTAAACCTCCTCTCCACCCTTTTCAAAGCTGCCACTTCCTTCTTGCTTAGGGGTGACCAGAACAGTATGTTGAAAGACTGGAGCGACTAGGCTTGTATACACTAGAATTTAGAAGGATGAGAGGGGATCTTATTGAAACATATAAGATTATTAAGGGATTGGACACGCTGGAGGCAGGAAACATGTTTTCAATGTTGGGGGAGTCCAGAACCAGGGGCCATAGTTTAAGAATAAGGGGTAGGCCATTTAGAACTGAGATGAGGAAAACCTTTTTCACTCAGAGAGTTGTAAATCTGTGGAATTCTCTGCCTCAGAAGGCAGTGGAGGCCGATTCTCTGGATGCTTTCAAGAGAGAGTTTGATAGAGCTCTTAATGATAGGGGAGTCAGGGGGGTATAGGGAGAGGGCAGGAACAGGGTACTGATTGTGAATGATCAGCCATGATCACATTGAATGGTGGTGCTGGCTCGAAGGGCCGAATGGCCTACTCCTGCACCTATTGTCTATTGTCTGTAACACTCTGTGGAAGCCCAGTGCCTTATGCTAGCAGTTGAATAGAACGAGAACAATTATATTTCAAGGGAGCTGTTCAAGGGAACATAGGTCTAAGGTTATTGGGAGTATCGAGCCGATAGTGACATCAAACTGAGGGAGAGTGACGCAAATGCAGAATGTTCTAACCAATGAATTGCACAAAAAAAGGGAAGTGGGGAGAGAGTTAGGTACACCCTTTGAGATGACTAACTCAACCTCTGGGTCAATAGAATGTGTGAGGCAAATGGATCTGTCCTTCTACCAGTCATGAAGAGAGGGCACAAAATGTGCTGGAGAAAGCAGTTAAGAAATGGAGGCCACCACAGTCATGGGGAAAACGTACAAACTCCGTACAGACAGCACCTGTTGTCGGGATCGAACCCGGGTCTTTGGCGCTACAAGCACTGTAAGGCAGCAACTCTACCGCTGCGCAACTGTGCCACCCTAGATAGACACATGGACACAATACAATACAATACAATACAATATATCTTTATTGTCATTGTACAGGGGTACAACGAGATTGGGAATGCGCCTCCCATACGATGCAATAAATTAATTAGCTAGTCAGTGTTAATTTAAACAACCCAATGAAACAAATTTGGAACAGTTTTTAAACAGAATAAAGTGCAAGTAGATCTGTGCCGGTTCACTGTGCGATGTGACCATCCGGCTCAGCAGGACCGGTTCATAGCAGCTATGGCCCTGGGGATGAAGCTGTTCCTGAGTCTGGAGGTGCGGGTGTAGAAGGCCTTGTATCATCTGCCCGATGGTAGAAGTTCGAACAGACTGTTGCAGGGTTGTGAAGAGTCTTTGTGGATGCTGGTGGCTTTTCTGAGGCATCGTGTGTTGTAGATGCCCTCCAAGGCTGGTAACTGTGTTCTGATGGTCCTCTGAGCTCTATGGACTACCCGCTGAAGAGCTTTCCTCTCTGCCTCCGTGCAGCTGAGATACCACACATGGATGCCATGCGTTAGGATGCTCTCTATGGTGCAGCGGTAGAATGTCGTCAGCAGCTGTTGGGGTAGACCAGACTTTTTCAGTGTTCTTAGGTAGAACCGTCTTTGCTGTGCCTTCTTGACCAGCGCAGCAGTGTTATTGGACCATGTTAGGTCCTCCGAAATGTGAGTGTCCAGAAACTTGAAGCTGGACACTCTCTCCACACTGTTCCCGTTGATAAAGATCGGGGCATATTCCCCGTTGTGTGACCTACGAAAGTTGATGATCAGCTCTTTGGTCTTGGTGGTATTTAGGGACAGGTTGTTATCAGAGCACCAGTCCGCCAGGTTCTGCACATCCGCTCTGTATTTTGTTTCATCACCGTTGGTGATCAGCCCGATCACCGTTGTGTCGTCTGCAAACTTGACAATGGTTTTGGTGTCGAATGCAGGAACACAGTCGGGTGTGAAGAGGGAGTAGAGCATGGGGCTCAGAACACAGCCCTGTGGTGTGCCGGTACTCAGGTGATAGTGGAGGACAGGCCCATTCTCAGATATGGAGAGATATGGACCATGTGCAGGTAGAAGAGATTCGTTTATCTTGGCATCATGTTCAGCACAGACATTGTTGTATGTCCTATGTTCTTGTTTCCCTGCCTAAGATGCCAGCTTATTATCACCCACCCTCTGATATACAGAGAGTTGTGAATATGTGGAATTCTCTGCCTCAGAAGGCAGTGGAGGCCAATTTTCTGAATGCTTTCATGAGAGAGTTAGATAGAGCTCTTAAAGATAGCGGAGTCAAGGGATATGGGGAGAAGGCAGGAACGGGGTACTGATTGTGGATGATCAGCCTTGATCACACTGAATGGCGGTGCTGGCTCGAAGGGCTGAATGGCCTATTCCTGCACCTATTGTCTATCCCTCTCTGAATCTCAGAAGCTGAGTGAGCTCACCTCTCAACTCCAGTGGAGATTGAACAGATTTTGAAATATTATACAAAGGCTTTTAAGAACCATTCGTAATGTCAATTAATCACTGCTTTTGAAAACTCAGCATTAAAAATATCTGGAGGTGGTTGCTTGAAATATTTGACTTTTAATTAACTCACAATGTTAAAAGATTAGTCTGAAGAAGTGTCCTGACCCGAAAGGCGGTCTGTTCATTCCCTCCGCAGATGCTGACTGACCCATTGAGTTCTTCCACCACTTGAGAATCCAGCATCTGCAGTCTTTTGTGTCTCCTTTACAAGACTCTGATATCTTTTAACATTGAGAATTAGTCGGGGGTTTGATACTGAACGCAGGAATGATTGGTGCCTGGACCAAGTCGTAGAAAATAAGTGCAGGAGTAGGCCATTCAGCCCTTCGAGCCAGCACCACCATTCAATATGATCATGGCTGATCATCCAAAATCAGTACCCCGTGCCTGCTTTCTCACCATTCGCCTTGATTCCGTTAGCCATAAGAGTTATAACTAAGTCTCTTTTAAAAACACCCAGTGAATTGGCTTCCACTGCCTTCCATGGCAGAGAATTCCACAGATTCATAACTCTCTGGGTGAAAAAAGTATTTCCTCATGTCAGTCCTAAATGGCCTGGTTTTCTCCAGGTACTCCGGTTTCTTCCCACACTCCAAAGATGTACAGGTTTGTGGGCTAATTGGCCATGGTAAAATTGCAAATTGCCCCTAGTGTGTGTAGGAAAATGTTGGTGTTCGGGGATCGCTGGTCGGCGTGGACTCGGTGGGCCGAAGGGCCTGTTTCTGTGCTGTATCTCTAAACTAAACTAATGTGGGATGGAGGTGTTCTGTGTTCGAGAGGGTTTAAATAATTAGCAAAACTGCCAGAGGCAAAATGAGAAGTATTTTTACGTAAGCAATTTGGTCTGCTCTGTAATATGCTGCTTGAGAGCTCAATGGAAACAGATTCAATAGGAAATTTCAGAGGAGCTTTGGATAAATAAATACCTGGAGTGGGAGTGACTGGAAAATTCTTTCTACAAGGAGAGGCCACGTGTAAAAGGTGAACAATCAACAAGAATAAAGTCACAAAAAGCTTGGTGATCAACTGTATGTTTGTCCAGTGTAAAGATCAGGTTACATGCAGTGTAGGAAGGAACAGCAGATGTTAGTTTACGCAAGAAGTTGGAGTAACTCAGCGAGTCGGGCAACATCTCTGGAGAAAGGGAATCGGTGACGTTTCGGGCTTCACAGTGTGATCTTGAGACCTCTTTTGCTATTAATTAACATTATAAGCAAAGCCAGCCATTGTTATCTGTCCAAAATATCAGACAGTAGTCAAGTCAGTCATTTTGCTCTGGATCTAGAGTGAGATATGGTCCAGATTTTGTAATGATAACAGATGTCTTTGGCCAGCACTGTGGCGCAGCTAGTAGAGCTGCTGCCTTTGTAGCACCAAAGACCCGGGTTCGATCCTGCCCTCGGTTGCTGTCTTTGTGGAGTTCGAAGGCTCTCCCTGTGACCGCGTGGGTTTCCTCCGGGTGCTCCGGTTTCTTCCCGCGTCCCAAAGATGTGTGGATTTGTAGGTTAATTGGCCCTCTGTAAATTCCCCCTCATTTCGGGTCGAGACCCGTCTTCAGACTGAGAGGGGGCCATACGGAGATAAGGAAGTGTAAGGTGTGAAAACGAGATATCAAAGGAGGTGAGAGATCAAGGAAAATGTAGAATAGATCATTGTTAGCTCGGAGAGGGTAACAACAAAGCAAACAGAGATAAAATGTAATCAGGGACAGCCAGACTGGTCGGAGAACTGGGAAGGGGGGGGGGGGGGGGGGTGGAGAGAGTGGGAAAGCAAGGGTTACTTGAAGTTAGAGAAGTCAATATTCATCCCGCTGGGGTGTAAGCTGCCCAAGCGAAATATGAAGTGCTGTTCCTCCAATTTGTGCTGGGCCTCACTCTGACAATGGAGGAGGCCCAGGACAGAAAGGTCAGTGTGGGAATGAGAGGGGGAAATAGCAACCGGAAGCATGGCATGGTTAACTGTTGGGCTCTTTCTGTGCTTTGAAGGCCGTGCAATACCAGGCAATAACCGAATGTTTGAACAATGGTTTTGAAACCCAAGGCTGCACTAACCAACACTTTGCAGGTCTAAATCCAGGACTTTGTTCACACACTGTTGGCCGAGAGCCAGAAAAAGAAGTCAAGATAACAACCCACCCACGGGCACTCCTTGTTAATCTCCTGTTAACTTGATTAACATGTAACTACAGGGTGCAGTTGACCAAAACCTAGGCTTGTCCCATTGCGAACACATATAATTCTGTCTAAAATTCTTTACTGTATTTTGTCACCTCTTTTAACACATATTGTTGCCATGGAAACCTGGTGTTTTGCATCAACAATGAAGGCAATCTATCTCCGTGCGTTCCCTATTCAGACTGCAATGCACTGGATCAAACTACTCTTCAGTTACTACTGCACCTTTAAATCATTAAATATTAATTGGTTAAAACACCGCTTGATTCTTAGCAACGGTCCATAGCAACCAAAACACTGGGCCGATATTCTGATAGTTTAACGGTACCACAATCCGACACAGTGGTGTTTCTTATTGAATGAAGAAGTGGTTCCCCAGGACAGGAAGTTAAAATAATGAAACCTTCATTGTATTATGTTGGTTTTAAAGTGGAGAGCACTCTTTAAATAACCGGTCCTTTTTTTTAATTATCAAAAAATGTATTCAATTATTTTAAAAGAATATTTACAATACAATAAAACAAGACAGAACCCACCCCCAGAATACAATACAAACAAATATACCAAAATAAACTACTATACAACTATATTACAATCCCCATCCAGGATGCATCCGACCCCCCGCGGTGCCCAGCGGTCCCGGAAATCCCCCAGGGTGCCCGTGGACAGCGCGTAGTCCCTCTCTAACGCCACCCGGGCACGGACGTAACCCCGGAAAAGGGGCGGGCAGCCGGCTCGGGCAGAGCCCTCTTCCCCCTGGCGCCGTGACTCGCGGGTGGCCAGCTTGGCCATCGGTCCTTTTAGGGCAACTGGGTCTATTGAGAATAATCAGATTATGGGGTCAGTTTGAAGCTAATTGCAACTGTTTCTTTCTCAAGATATCTTATGTGACATTGTGTGGTCCAACGATGTTGCTGTTCGTCCTTCGGGTTCGAAGATGACCATGACTTCACTTTCAGTTGGAGGATTGGTGACTGTGGGTCCGGAAGTGACTGGTGAGGCCAATCCGGGCCCAGAAGGCACGCCCACACGTAGGACACAAGTGGATGGGTGCTGCAGTGGAAGTGGAGGTAGCCCGGGCCTTGCGTGCGGTGCGTTTCCTCTGGGCCTCTGCAGTGCGTCTGTTCTCTGCTGCACGGGCTCCTGTGGTGAGCTTGCTACACCAGGTTGGACGGTCCAGAGCAAGAGACTCCCAAGTGCTGAGGATGATGTCCAGGTCCAATGATGTAGTATGATATTGTATACGGTGTTGATGCTGTATGACATTGCATGGTCCATCTATGTCATACGACATTGTATGGTCCATTGTTGTTGTATGACATTATATGGTCCAATGATGTTGTATGACATTGTGTGATTCAATTATATTGTATGACATTGTATGATTCATTAATGTTGTATGACACTGTATGGTCCATTGATGTTGCATGGCATTGTGTGGTCCGATGATGTTGTATGACATTGTACATTCCATTGATGTTGTATGACATTGTATGTTCCAATGATGTATGACATTGTATGTTCCAATGATGTATGACATTGTATGGTCCAATAATGTATGACATTGTACATTCCATTGATGTATGGCATTGTATGTTCCAATGATGTATGACATTGCATGTTCCAATGATGTTGCATGACATTGTATGTTCCAATGATGTATGACATTGTATGTTCCATTGATGTATGACATTGTACATTCCATTGATGTTGTATGGCATTGTATGTTCCAATGATGTATGACATTGTATGTTCCAATGATGCATGACATTGTATGGTCCAATGATGTACGACATTATACATTCCATTGATGTTGGATGACATTGTATGTTCCAATGATGTATGACATTGTATGTTCCATTGATGTATGACATTGTACATTCCATTGATGTTGTATGACATTGTACGGTCCAATGATGTTGCATGACATTGTATGTTCCAATGATGTATGACATTGCATGTTCCAATGATGTTTTTATGACATTGTATGTTCCAATGATGTTGTATGACATTGTAAGGTCGAATGATGTTGTATGACATTGTATGGTCGAATGATGTTGTCTGACATTGTATGGTCGAATGATGTATGACATTGTATGGTCGAATGATGTTGTATGACTTTGCATGTTCCATTGACGTTGTATGACATTGTATGGTCGAATGATGTATGACTTTGCATGGGCAAGTGATGCTGCCTGATGTGAAAAATAAATAGAAGTGTAGAAGACCTAATAGAAATATATAAACTTACGTGAGGCATAAAAGAGTAGACAGTTGGAACAATTTTCCCAGAGTGGAAGTGGCAAAGACTAAATTGCGATGTTTGAAGGTAAGGAGACGTGCGGGGCAACTATTTTTACACAGAGGGTGGTGGGTGCCTGGAACTGACTGCCAGGGTTGGTGGTGGAGGCAGATACAATCGTGGCTCAGGTGCAGGCGGAGAGGCTGTTTATCTTGGCATCTTGATTAGCACAGACATTGTGGGCCGAAGGGCCTGTTCCTGTGCTATGTTGTACATTCTATGTGGTACCGTGCAGTTGGTCTGGCTGATTCAGTCCTCCACAACAATGCTGAAGCCAAAGGAATATTTCACAAAACTCGTGTGACAATTTAGAAAGCTCCTCAAAGTGACACCGAACTCCTCCTCCCAAGTGGTTTTGTAGCTCAAGGGGTTTGGATATCATCGCCATAAAATCATTAAACGTGACTGTGTACCTCAAAAGAGCAACCAGCATCATCAATAACCCAAACCGCCCTAGTCACATTCTCATTGCATCCTTGCCATCGGAAAGAAGGCATAGGAATCCAAAAACTATGACTCCCAGGTTCAGGAACAGCTTATTCCCAACAACCATCAGGCAACTGAAGACACAAAACACCAACTAAACTTAGAACTATGAACAGCTTTGGTTGCACTATGGACTGTGGGCTTTTGTTTTGTTTTGCACTAATATTGGGTTTTTAAAATATCACTTATTGAACTTTGTTTATATTATGTTATCTATTGAGCACTGTATTTACAAATCTGTCATGCTGCTGCAAGTACGAGTTTCATTGTTCTCTTTTGGTACATATGACTATTAAACATTCTTGACTCTTGACTCTTGCATTGTAGGATGCCTTTAGCACAGAGATTGCCAGTTGACCCTTTGTGTTTGTGACCAAACGCTGTAAAACATTCCCTTCTGATCCATTCTCCAATTCTGTAGGTTATCCATGGGTGACACGATGGCGTGGCGTTAGAGCTGCTGCCGTACAGCGCCAGACACCCGGGTTTGATCCTGACTATGGGTGCTGTCCGTACGGAGTTTTTACGTTCTCGCTGCGACCGCGTGGGTTTTCTACAGGATCTCTGGTTTCCTCCAACACTCCAAAGACACACAGGTTTGTGGCTTAATTGGCTTCAGTGAAATTGTAAATTGTCCCTAGTGTGTGCAGTATCGTATAAGTGCGCGGGGATCATTGGTTGACATGGACTCAATGGGCCGTAGGGCGCGTTTCTGCACTGTATCTCTAAACTGAACTAAACTAAACTATCCATCCTTTCTTAAGCTCTGATGTTGAGAGTGTTTCTATCAAACCTTTTAACATTTCCTTCCACACATCTCCTGAATCTTTATTCCTCATATTCTCCATTCTTCTTTGAACCATCTGGTAATGGTAATAGTTTCAGGCTGAATGTCAAAAGAATCAAGTGTATTCCATTATCATATGTACTGCAAGGGAATAATGTAATTCTTACTGCAACAGCTTAATAAACCCATATATGCAATGACACGCAGACAATATATAATAATTTTCTCAAGAATGGTCAACCCAAAATATCGCCTGTCCATTACCTCCCCAGATGCTGCCTGACCTGTTGAATTCCTCCAGCACATTGTGTTTTGTTCAAGATTCCTGCATCTGCAGTCTCTTGTGTAATCCTTGATTTTCTCTAGTTCGACCCCCTAGATCTTATGAAAATATCTCTCTTCACACTTTGCTCCAAGGAGAACAATCTTGGTGGCTGCAGCCCACTTAATGCAAGTCCGCTGACTGCCCATTACCTTTTAACGGTCTCGGTGTACCTTTCCTCTCACCTAATTCCCTGCAAACCTGTAGCAATCTCACCCCACAATCTGGCTGCAGACTGCAGTTGAATCTAAACCCGAACCTCAATCAAAGAGACAGGTAACTGGGAGGTGTAAATGTGCAGACAAATTCTAAGGCTGTGGGTGCCAGCCAAGTACAGGACTGGTGATGTTCCAAAAAAACTGGCCAGGCAGGGGATGGAGGTTACAAGGAATCTCTGCTAAAACAGTTAGCGGCTCCACTGAGGCAGATGTTGTGTTGCAATACTCTACGGAAATCCTTGTCTGAATGCACACATGATTCTTGGCTGCTTGAGTCAACTGACTGAAGAAGAGAAGTGGTGAAATGCGGATTGGGAATAATTTTTTTTGGGAGGCAAAAAAAACCCCAAGGATTTGAAGGGAGAAAGAAAAATTACTCAGCAACCCACAAAATTAGGAAGTGGTTGACCCAAGTCCCAATCTAGAATTGGGAGCATGAAGACCTTGTTATGGTGCCAGTGTAAGACAGCACTGTGGTGCAGCGGTAGAGCTGCTGCCTTACAGCGCCAGAAACGCAGGTTCAATCCCGGCTATGGGTGCTGTATCTATAAAAAGACATGTGGACAGGTACCTGGATAGGAAATGTTTAGAGGAATATGGGCCAAATGTGGGCAGGAGGGACTAGTGTAGATGGGGCATGTGGGTCGGTGTGGAGAAATTGGGATGAAGGGCTTGCTCCCACATTGCATGACTGAATCTATGACTAAGAATTACAGTGAATCACCACCACGGTCTGAAGTGCACGTTGTCAAATTTTGAAATTCCCAAAAAACAAGAAGAAAAATACCTAGTTGATCGAATATTATGTTGGGATTGAGGCCAATCGATTCAGTTGGACATAAGAAATGTCATGCACATCACCAGATTTAGTAAACTCACACCCATTTCTTACCAAGGTAGCCATTCCTTTTGTCCATAAGATAGACAGGCAGAAACTTTTTCCCAGGCTGGACATGTCAAATATTCGAGAGCACAATTTGGAGGTTAGAAGTGCAAAGCTTAAAGTAGACTAGACGTGCGTGGACCCATTGTGTGCAAACCTCTCCTGTGGGCCCAGCAACCCCTGTTGGGTTCAAACCTCTCCTGCGGGCCCAGCAACCCCTGTTGGGTCCAAACCTCTCCTGCGGGCCCAGCAACCCCCATTGGGTCCAAACCTCTCCTGCGGGCCCAGCAACCCCCATTGGGTCCAAACCTCTCCTGCGGGCCCAGCAACCCCCATTGGGTCCAAACCTCTCCTGCGGGCCCGGCAACTCTCCCCTAACTGATGATCCGTGGACCCGTTGCCAGCCGGGGAGTCTCCCCCGGGGCTGTGGGCGGGCGAGGGGGGAGAGGAAAGGGGAGAGGGAGCCAGTCACCCCGGCCCCGGGCGGCCATCGCAGCATCCAGAGCGATCCCGTAGACTCGTTGGGTGCAAACCTCCCCTGCAGCGGAAGCTCGACGGCCAGGGCCGTTGCTTTGAGCGGGAAGAAGCCCCGGCGGACAACCAGCGCCCTTTGAGCGCGCGCGCGGATCCGGCGGCCATCTTACATAAGTATTAGATCAACGGGCCCCAACTGCGCAGGCGCGGACATGTGGGGTTCCCATTGTGACATCGAACACGGAGGTATTACTGCGCAGACGCGGCTGACAGGCAGGGCAAGTGGAAAAGGGATTTATCAAAGTTTAAAAAGTGATTATTAAAGTTTAAAACTGAGGTGAGAAGGAACTTTTTCACCCAGAGAGTTGTGAATTTGTGGAATTCTCTGCCACAGAGGGCAGTGGAGGCCAAATCACTGGATGGATTTAAGAGGGAGTTAGATAGAGCTCTAGGGGCTAGTGGTATCAAGGTATATGATGAAAGTTGGGCACAGGTTACTGATTGTGGATGATTAGTCATGATCACAATGAATGGCGGTGCTGGCTCGAAGGGCCGAATGGCCTCGTCCTGCGCCTATTTTCTATGTTCTATGTCTATGTCTATGTTTTAAAGTGTAAAAAGTGAATACATTTTAAAATATAACAACCATTTGAACTGACGGCCAATGATGAGTAAGATGGGCCTAAAACTGTTGCGCTATCATGTACCGTTTTGGCTGTACTTTGGGTACGTACAAACAAACAAACGACAAACGCACAACATGAGAGCTTTTGTAGTATATAGATGTGCGCGGCAGGTTTCTTGCACAGAGGGCGGTGGGTGCCTGGAACGCGTTGCCAGGGATAGGTGGCGGAGGCAGATGTTATGGGAACCCGGTGGTGCAGTACCGGGGATATATTACCCATGGGGCTGTAGCCAGAGTGATCCTGAATTAAAATGGCTGAACCCAAGACTCGAGTGTAAAGCCTCTGTTAATTACAAAATGCTGGAGTAACTCAGCAGGTCAGGCAGCATCTCGGGAGAGAAGGAATGGGTGACGTTGCGGGTCGAGACCCTTCTTCAGACTGAAGAAGGGTCTCGACCCGAAACGTCACCCATTCCTTCTCTCCCGAGATGCTGCCTGACCTGCTGAGTTACTCCAGCATTTTGTGAATAAATCGATTTGTACCAGCATCTGCAGTTATTTTCTTATGCCTCTGTTAATTAGTTGTGTAGCTGTACTGTAGCAGGTTACAGAAAGGAAACACACTAACAAAACAGCAGATGCCGATAGTGACATTTAAGATACTTTGTATAGGCACTTGAATATGCAGGGAATGGATGGGATATGGCTTATGTGCAGGTAGATAAGAGGTGATCTTGGCATCATGGTCAGCACATACATGGTGGGCGGAAAGGCCTGTTGCTGTGCTACACTGTTCTACGTTCTCTGATTGTGGATACTCAGCTGTCGACATTAAGGTTCTCGGCCCATTATTGGTTACCTGATCAGTGTGGGGAGTGGTGGAGATGGGAGATTGACGCAGGTGAGGGCTGGGTGGAGGAGAGAGGAGAAAAAGGAAGATGGAGTCAGGTCGGGCAGAGGGAGGGAAGGATGGAGGTGGAGGCCGGAGAGAGATAAACAGGAACACAAACGCTAACAGTGTTCCTGTGCTGTTCTATGTTCTGTATCAAGCTTTGCACACAAATTGCCATCCTTGTTCTCATCTATTCAAAAAAAAACTAGAATTCTGCTGCTGTGAGTATCCTGGGAGAAAGGCCACATGAATACTTTATTCAGAAAGGTGATTAGTTATTAAAAAACACACCAGAGACATAACCAGAGCGAAAACACTCTCGTACACCTTCTAAATTTACTCCCATCGGGTAATGTAGATGCATAGGAAAGAACATAGAAACATAGAAACATAGAAAATAAGTGCAGGAGTAGGCCATTCGGCCCTTCGAGCCTGCATCGCCATTCAATATGATCATGGCTGATCATCCAGCTCAGTAACCTGTACCTGCCTTCTCTCCATACCCCCTGATCCCTTTAGCCACAAGGGCCACATCTAACTCCCTCTTAAATATAGCCAATGAACTGGCCTCAACTACCGTCTGTGGCAGAGAATTCCACAGACTCACCACTCTCTGTGTGAAGAAATGTTTTCTCATCTCGGTCCTAAATGACTTCCCCCTCATGCTTAAGCTGTGACCCCCTGGTTCTGGACTTCCCCAACATCGGGAACAATCTTCCCGCATCTAGCCTCTCCAACCCCTTAAGAATTTTATAAGAACTGCAGATGCTGGATTAAATCAAGGGTAGACATTGTGGCCTTCCATCACAGTGAGGAGAGGACTGGAGGAGACTCACTGTGATGGATGTTTTCTTGATGGATGTTTCTTTTGTGTGTTTTGGGGGTTGTGTAATTTTAATGCCTATTTTGATGCTTTTGTTGTTGGACTGTGGGTGACTGAATTTCATGCAATTTGGATGACAATAAAGCTATCTTGAATCTTGAATCTTGAATCTTGAAAATGCTGCAGTAACTCAGCGAGACAGGCAGCATCTCTGGAGGGAAGGAATGGGTGATGTTTCGGGGCGAGACCTTTCTGTGTAGATGCCACCCTTTCTAGTTTTTCAGTATAGTTTCATTTATTATTGTCACGTGTACGAAGGTACAGTGAACAGCTTTTTTGTTGCATGCTATTGAGTCGGCAAAAATTGAATTGAATTGAATAAGTTTATTGGCCAAGTATGTGCATATACAAGGAATGTGCCTTGGTGCTCCGCTCACAAATGACAACACAAACAAACAGTTAACAATTAAGAATAAAGCATAAACACATCAAAACAATAAGGATACAACATTACGGTCTAAACATGTGGGTGACAATAAACCAGAGCAAAAAAGAGACTCCAGACTTTGGTTATTGAGTAGAACTACCACTCGTGGAAAAAAAGCTGTTTTTATGTCCGGCTGTGGCTGCTTTGACAGTCCGGAAACTATAGTCCAAAGACTATACAAGTTAGATAGAGCTCTCGGGGCTGGTGGAATCGGGGGATATGGGGAGAAGACATGATCACAACGAATTTGGCTCGAAGGGCCAAATGGCCTCCTCCTGCACCTATTTTCTATGTTTCTATGTTTCTATGATTATAATCAAGCCATCCCCATTGAACAGATACAGGATGAGGGGAATAACATTTAGCGTAAGATAAAGTCGAGTAAAGCCCAATTAAACATATTCCAAGGGTCTCCAGTGAGGTAGATGGTAGGTGAGGACTGCTCTCCAGTTGGTGTTAGGATTGGTTCAGTTGCCTGATATCAGCTAGAAAGAAAGTGTCCCTGAATCTGGAGGTGTGCGATTTCAAACTTCCGTATCTCTTGCCGGAGTGGAGAGGGGAGAAGAGGGAGTGACCGGGGTGAGACTGGTCCTTGATTTATGCTGCTGACCTTGCCGAGGCAGCGTGAAGTGTAGATGGAGTCAATGCAAGGGAGGTTGGTTTGCGTGATGGACAATTCACCAAGAATAGGGAGTATGCGGAAAGATAAGTAAACAATGTTGGAGGGTTGATGGGGTTTTTGGAATGTAAGTGCGGTTTGTTGAGATGCTGTTGTGATACAAAAATAAGCATAACCTGCTTTTCCAGTTTTAATTGTGTTCCGTGGCCAGCACTCTGGTCCCTAACACAGATGTTGTGGGTTCACGTTTTGTTCTAGGCATGGATCTTTGTTCTAGTCCAATCGCTCAGCTAACTCTCCTGGACAGAGCTAAATGTCAGTGTTTTAGCCCTAATGTTAGTACAGCTTCAATTTAGCAAAGATGTTATCAGAACATTTAAAACAACATTTAAAAGACATTTGGGCAGGTACATGGTTAGGAAATGTTTAGAGGGAATATTATAAAAATGAAGTGCAGATGCTGGTCTTTACCAAAGATAGACACAAAATGCTGGAGTAACATCTCTGGAGAAAATGGACAGGTGACGTTTTGCATCGGGACCATTCTTCAGACTGTTGTGCTGCTGCAAGTAAGAATTTAATTGTTCTGTTTCAGAACATACCACAATAAAACACTTTTGATTCTCTCATGACCTGCAATGTCACCTACCCATTTTCTACAGAGATGCTACCTGGCCCACTGAGTTACTCCAGCATTTTGTGTCTATCTAAGGTTTAGAAGGATGCGAGCGAAACATGGTTTGGTGTAGATGGGGCATCTTGGTTGGCAAACGCAAGTTGGGCTGAAGTGCTTGTTTCCATGAATCTATGACTCTGAGTAGCTGCCTACCCTTTCTTAATTATGAAAGAACTGATTGTATTAATTTATAGAAAAAAATACATGTTTATTCCTTATTCAATAAAGATTATTATTCAATCCTTGATAATACAGTTTACTTGGTCATGATCACAGTTTTGTTGCCGCCTTTAAATTAGATGCTGCGTTTCCCTCAAAAATGAAATATGGCTTGGCCCATGTTTCCTGAGGATTGAACTCTCGAAAACTTTGAAAGGTGTTTTGCTAAAAGTTTTTACAAAATTGTGAAGGGGGAACAAACATTTCTCAATGGAGTTTGACAGACAGATAGAAACATTGAAACATAGAAAATAGGTGCAGGAGTAGGCCATTTGGCCCTTCGTGGCAGCACCGCCATTCAATATGATCATGGCTGATCATACAGAATCAGTACCCCGTTCTTGCTTTCTCCCCATATACCTTGATTCCGTTAGCCCTAAGTGCTACATCCAACTCTCCCTTGAATACATTATATCCAACTCTCTTGAATACATGGTTGGACAAAGGCCGCAGGTGAAAAAACAAAAGTTGTGACCTAAATATTTCTCAGTCTGAAGAATGATCCCGACCCAAAATGTCACCTGTCCATTCTCTCCACAGATGCTGGCTGACCCGCTGAGTTCCTCCAGCAATTTTGAGCTAATTTTCCTCAAGGGTCCAGCATCTGCAGTTCCTCGTGTGCCCAACAAATATTTCTTCATAGCCAAGTCAGAGATATTTGCCCTGTGAAACATTGCTGACTGTAGCACTACGGCCAGTTCAAGAAAGGGTTAATCCAGGGAAAGACACAAAAGGCTGGAGTAACTCAACAGGTCAGGCAGCATCCTTGGAGAACATGGATAGGTGACGTTTCAGGTCGGGATCCTACCTCAGACTGGAAAACCCAAAATATCATCTATCCATGTTCTCCAGAGATGCTGCCTGACCTGTTGAGTTACTCCAGCACTTTGTGTCTTTCCCCGGTAAACTTGCATCTGCATATCCTTGCTTCGGCTAAAGGGTTAACCCAGCAAGTCCTTCGGCATGTGATCGTCATGGCATGGACATTTAAACGCAGGGCAGATTCATTACCTTTCCAGTCTATTTTTATTGAATCATGAAAGCAGTTTGGAATCCCCTCTCTTCCCTTCCGACCTCTTGTCTCCTCAGACCAGGATACGGAGAGAAAAAGTTCACCGAGTTCACAGTCTGTTTGAGCAGAGGAGCGTTGCATAACAACAAGGAACGGCGGGGCCACAGGCCCAAACACATCCTGCATCGTAATGACGCCCACAGCCAGCCTCTGCAGATTATCGTAAATCACTTCTCATTTATTTCCTGGTTTCCCAAAAACTCTCATTCCAGATTCCTGGCTGCTGGCCAATCTCCAGCCTGCTCTGCTGATCCGATATGACTCGCTGTGAGGGAAGGAATTATTTTTAATTTCTCAGCGACGTCAATTGTTTTTGAGAAGGGGGAAAGCAGCTTTCTGGGATGGCTGTACTGATTCCAAAAATAGTGCAAATGACTGAAGAAGGGTCTCCACCCCGAAACGTCACCCATCCCTTTTTCTCCAGAGATGTTGCCTGACCCGCCGAGCTACTCCGGCATTTTGTGTTTATCTTCAGCAAATGACTATTCCTCCAGGAAGCATCCCACTTCCTCTATGCAAGGCAGGTGGACCTCTGACAAAACAAAATCATAGATATTGCCCCTCCGTTTCAAACCACCCGCACTGAGTCCGTCTCTGCTCATAACCAAAGCTTCCAGCCCTGGCAACAGCTTCATAAATGTCCTCGGCACTTTCTCTAATGTTTCGACATGTTTTCATTGCAGAGTCATAGAAGCAGTGCAAAACAAGCCCTTCAACTGATTGAGTCCATCCCGATTTTTACTCTAATACAATACAATATTTGTTGGGGGAGTCCAGAACAAGGGGCCACAGTTTAAGAATAAGGGGTAGGCCATTTAGAACTGAGACGAGGACAAACTTTTTCAGTCAGAGAGTTGTGAATCTGTGGAATTCTCTGCCTCAGAAGGCAGTGGAGGCCAATTCTCTGAATGCATTCAAGAGAGAGCTGGATAGAGCTCTTAAGGATAGCGGAGTCAGGGGGTATGAGGAGAAGGCAGGAACGGGGTACTGATTGAGAATGATCAGCCATGATCACATTGAATGGCAGTGCTGCCTCGAAGGGCCGAATGACCTACTCCTGCACCTATTGTCTATTGTCTATTGATACGATACAATACGATAGAACTTTATTTATCCCAGGAGGGAAATTGATCTGCCAACAGTCATAAAAATACAAAAACACATGGAACATGAAATTAAATTAATTTGCGGCACGGTAGCGCAGCGGTAGAGTTGCCGCCTTACAGCGAATGCAGCGCCGGAGACTCAGGTTCGATCCTGACTACGGGCGCCGTCTGTACGGAGTTTGTACGTTCTCCCCGTGACCTGCGTGGGTTTTCTCCGAGATCTTCGGTTTCCTCCCACACTCCAAAGACGTGCAGGTTTGTAGGTTAATTGACTGGGTAAATGTAAAAATTGTCCCTGGTGTGTGTAGGATAGTGTTAATGTGCGGGGATCACTGGGCGGCGCGGACTTGGTGGGCCGAAAGGGCCTGTTTCCGCGCTGTAGAATCTATATCTAAATCTAAAATCTAAAGCGACGAGTGGGAAGGATTGGGGATGTCATGATTGGGATGGGGAGGGAGGGGGGGGGGAGAGTCAATCTCAGTCTCAGTCTACTCCATGACCCTCACACATTCCAACCGTAGCTTAGTTTATTCACGCCAACATTCCTGCCAGCTCTCTCCAGGATTCTAACACTCACACAGTTTACAGCGGCCAGCTCACCTAACAACTCACACATGTCCAGCCGAAGCATTAGGAAATCAGAGTACCTGGAGGAAACCTATATAGTCACAGGGAGAACGTACAAACTCGCGGCCTTTTTCTCTGGAACTGTAATGCTACAATGCTTAAAAACTCCATTCTGCACTGGCATTTTTCTCTTTCCACTACATGTTCTGTGGCAAGATTGTGTGGCATTATCTGATTTGATTGGATCGCATGCGAACAAACTTTTCACTGTATCTCGAGGGCGGCACGGTAGCGCAGCGGTAGAGTTGCTGCTTTACAGCGAATTACAGCGAATGCAGCGCCGGAGACTCAGGTTCGATCCTGACTACGGGTGCTGCACTGTAAGGAGTTTGTACGTTCTCCCCGTGACCTGCGTGGGTTTTCTCCGAGATCTTCGGTTTCCTCCCACACTCCAAAGACGTACAGGTATGTAGGTTAATTGGCTGGGTAAATGTGAAAATTGTCCCTAGTGGGTGTAGGATAGTGTTAATGTACGGGGATCACTGGGCGGCACGGACTTGGAGGGCCGAAAAGGCCTGTTTCCGGCTGTATATATATGATATGATATGTGACAATGATAAACCAATACCAGTACTAATCTCTATATACATGGCACCAGAAATTAGGATTTAACTCAGGATGTGGGAGAAATGATACAGCAGCTCTATAAACTGCACCGCTGTGAGCTCATATTTTTATTTATGTTGCAGTTCTGCCACTTTTACTGCCACTTAGAAAGTTCTCAAATAGTTGCAGATGTTTCATTTATTTGCTTTGTCTTGTAACTATTGCATTTTCTGCCAAGTTAGAGAGCCATTATTATCTCAAAATATGGCAAAAATCTAATCTTTCTTACTGTGACACTAGACTGTACACTGGATCATATGATCATACAATAATCCTGGAGAGAAGGAATGGGTGATGTTTCGGGTCGAGACCCTTATTCAGACTGATCAGTCTGAAGAAGGGTCTCAACCCGAAATGTCACCCATTCCTTCTCTCCAGAGATGCTGCCTGACCCGCTGAGTTACTCCAGCATTTTGTGATATCTTCGATTTGTACCAGCATCTGCAGTTATTTTCCCACACAATAATCCTGGGCTATTTTTGGGAACTTGCTGTGCTCAAATTGTTTTTTGTGTATTGGCTATAAGTCATATTGAAGGATGAGAGGGGATCTTATAGAATCATACAAAATTCTTAAAGGATTGGACAGGCTAGATGCAGGAAAAATGTTCTCGATGTTGGGGGAGTCCAGAACCAGGGGTCACAGTTTAAAAATAAGGGGTAGGCCATTTAGGACTGAGATGAGGAAAAACTTCTTCACCCAGAGAGTTGTGAATCTGTGGAATTCTCTGCCACAGAAGGCAGGGGAGGCCAAATCGCTGGATGTTTTCAAGAGAGAGTTAGATTTAGCTCTTTAGGCTAAAGGAATCAAAGGATATGGGGAAAAAGCAGGAACTGGGGACTGATTGTAGATGATCAGCCATGATCATATTTAATGGCGGTGCTGGCTCGAAGGGCCGAATGTCCTACTTCTGAACCTATTTTTCTATGTTTCTAAGGTTCTATGTTTCCAAACAAGGGTTTGGAAACTTAGAAACATAGAAAATAGGTGCAGGAGTAGGCCATTCGGCCCTTCGAGCCTGCACCGCCATTCAATATGATCATGGCTGATCATCCAGCTCAGTAACCTGTACCTGCCTTCTCTCCATACCCCCTGATCCCTTTAGCCACAAGGGCCACATCTAACTCCCTCTTAAATATAGCCAATGAACTGGCCCCAACTACCTTCTGCGGCAGAGAATTCCACAGACTCACCACTCTGTGTGAAGAAATGTTTTCTTTGATTTGGATTTGGATTTGGACCAAATGATTTGGACCCAAATCATCATCTATCCATGTTATCCAGAGATGCTGCCTGACCGTTTGAGTTACCCTAGCACTTTGTGTCCTTTTTCTTTGTAAATCAGCATCTGCAGTTCCTTGCTTCTACTGGCTGTTCTGTTCCCTGCATTACAATGATCCAGCAAAGGGCTTCAATAAACGAATGTGAAATTGGCTGAATTATATAAGTAAGTTAACTGTGAATATCGAACTTTTGTTGCCCAAGGACGTTTAGTTCTGTACCCAGTCAAGAAGGAAATTAAGAGGATAACATTGCAGATTGGTTTGGCACAGAAAGGAAATGTGTGAAGGTTGTGAATCGTGCATTGAAGTGAATTTTCTGTGCCTTCAAAGCCTTGACAAGAGCATTGAGATTGGATTTGGAGCACTTGTGCTCTGCACTTAATGGTCTCAAACCAAGTCAGACTGGTGACATGAACAGCCAAATAAAAAAACAAAGAGCTTCAGCCAAAGAGGAAGCCAATCTCAGCAACTGGTCGAGCTCCATGCGGTTAATCCTCTCAGAGCTGAGTAAAACTGCAACCTGAAAGCATGCATAAACTTCCACGGAACCGATTGCGCGATGCTGATGCTGCAGTGAAGGGTGATTTTTAGATTTTTTTAGATTTAGAGATACAGCGCAGAAACAGGCCCTTTGGCCCACTGGATCCGCGCCGCCCAGCGATCCCCGCACATTAACACTATCCTACACCCACTAGGGACAATTTTTACATTTGCCCAGCTAATTAACCTACATACCTGTATGTCTTTGGGGTGTGGGAGGAAACCGAAGATCTCGGAGAAATCCCACGCAGGTCACGGGGAGATCGTACAAACTCCGTACAGACGGCGCCCGTAGTCAGGATCCAACCTGAGTCTCCGGCGCTGCATTCGCTGTAAGGCAGCAACTCTACCACTGCGCCACTGGGTTGATGAGGAGTTTTTCACTGTATGAGATCAGTTGTATTGATCTCATGCAGTTGGTTTTGTGGCCATTGCTTTGTGGGGGGGCTTTCCCGTTCGACCAGCGCCACGGTTGGAACCGTTCCATCGTTACGCTCGCTGCTCATGCCTCACTCTCGCCATCGATCACCACCTCTGTCAGGTGTGTTCCTGGCGTGTCCACGCATGACACGGAAGGCTGTAGGGGCCAACTAGTCAATGGATATTTTTTATGATGGAGATTGATGGATTCTTGCGTAGGAAGGAAATGCAGATGCTGGTTTAAACCAAATACAGACACAAAAAGCTGGTGTAACTCAGCGGGACAGGCAGCATCTCTGGAGAGAAGGAATGGGTGACGTTTCGGGTTGAGACCCTTCCCAGATTCATGATTAGCACGGGTGTCAGAGGTTATGGGGAGAAGGCAGGAGAATGGGGTTGAGGGAAAGATAGATCAGCCTTGATTGAATGGTGGATTAGACTCGATCTAAAACAAATCTAAATTTAAAATCTTGCCTTGCTCAACAGAGAGAACTCACCTGTAGAACCACGAGGACAAAACACCCGAGGTTGAGGGTGGAGAATAGAGTCCTCTCCATGTTCAATCCTCCTGTATACTCCCATCTACAGGTATTAATCCCTGGCCTGGATGAAGTCACAAGCAACTTTCCCCTGCCTTCTCCCTGTGAAGTTAGCCGACGACACCACTGTTGATGGACGAATTACAGAATTGTGAGTCAGAGTATGAAGTGAGATCAACCGATTGACCAAATGGTGCCAGCACAACAACCTGGCTCCCAATATCAGTAAAACCAATGAAATGATTGTGGATATTGGCAGGGGAAGGATGAGGACCCACAATCCTGTGGAGAGAGTCACAAACTTCAAATTCCTGGGCGTGCATATTTCCGAAGATCTTTCCTGGACCCTGCACACTGATGCAATTATAAATAAAGCACGTCAACGCATGTACTTCCTGAGAAGATTACGGAGATTCGGTTTGTCAGAGAGGATTCTCTTGAACCTCTGCAGGTGTACAGTACAGGAGCATATTGACTGGTTGCATCACGGCCTGGTTCGACAACTTGAACGTCCAGGAGCGAAGACGACCGCAAAAAGTGACGAACACTGCCTAGTCCATCACTGGCTCTGACCTCCCCACCATCGAAGGGATTTATTGGAGTCGCTGCCTCAAAAACGCAACCAGCATCATCAGAGACCCATGCCACCCTGGGCACACACTCATTTCACCAATGCCATCGGGAAGAAGGTACAGGAGCCTGAAAACAGAAATATCCATGTTCCGGAACAACTTCTTCCCTACAGCCATCAGGCTATTAAACACTACACCCTCAAATAAGCTCTGAACTCAATAGACTATTATTATTATTATTATTATTATTATTATTGCATTGTTATTGTTTGTTTTTTGAGTATGTGTGTTAGTTTAGATATAATATAAGAAGATAACTGCAGATGCTGGTACAAATCGAAGGTTTTTATTCACAAAATGCTGGAGTAACTCAGCAGGTCAGGCAGCATCTCGGGAGAGAAGGAATGGGTGACGTTTTGGGTCGAGACCCTTTTTCAGACTGATATATATATTTTGAGTATGTGTGTTAGTTTAGATATATATATATATGTATGTATATGTGTTTGTGTGTGTGTGTGCGTGTGTGTGTGTGTGTGCGTGTGTGCGTGTGTGCGTGTGTGCGTGTGTGCGTGTGTGTGTGTGTGTGTGTGTGTGTGTGTGTGTGTGTGTGTGTGTACATGAGTATGTGTATGTGTATATACACACTGATTTTTTTTCTCTCGCGTATATCATATTGTTTACTGTGTACTATGTTTACAAATTCTGTTTACATATTCTGTTGTGCTGCAGCAAGTAAGAATTCTATTGTTCTCTCTGGGGCTTATGACAATAAAACACTCTTGACTCTTGACTGCTTAACCTCAAACAAACAAATGCACCCAAATGTAGACGTATGGATGCCAACACGCACTGCAATTTCAGTAAAGTTTAATGATGGGTATGTCAAAGTCTGATGCCACATGCCCATTTGAACCTGGGCAAGTGTTCAGACTTTGCCCTTGCAAACCTGGGAAATGCCCTTACGACCGGTGGCTAACAGTGTGGATTAATATCCTTAACTCGCCTTATTTCGATTATTTGCTTTAATAACCTTTTTTTACACTAATTCGGATTGGGTGCAAGCTTGCACCATTCTGTTGTTTTGCACTCATCGATGTATTTATTGTTGTATTTACCATAAATCTATGTATACTTTTTACTCTATAAGCTTCATGTGAACAAGGATGGCACAGGGGAGCAGTAGTTCAGTTGCTGCCTGACCGCGCAAGCGACCCGGGTTCGATTCTGACGACGGGTTCTCTCTGAATGGAGTTGGTACATTCTGCAGTCTGAAGAAGGATCTTGACCCGAAACGCCACCCATTCCTTCTCTCCAGAGATGCCGACTGCCCGCTGAGTTACTCCAGTTTTTTGTGTTTAATATATCAATTACATGGGTTTTTGATGTCTGCGCCATCCATCATGATCTCAGGACATCCCAAAGTGTCTTAGAATTGATGAGCGACTTTCTGCAGTGTAGTGTAGAAACAAGGAACTGCAGATGTTGGTTTACAAAAAAAGACACAATGTGCTGGAGTAACTCAGCGGGTCAGGTAGCATCACTGCAGAACATGGATAAACATGATTCTGACCTGGATGGAGTCATGAGTGAATTTCCCCTCCCTTCTCTCTATGACTCATTAATCTCTCACAAACAGTGCGCCCAAATGGTTGACCTCATGGTTAAACAGACACAGAATGATTGAGGGTGGCACGGTGGTGCAACAGTAGAGTTGCTGCCTTACAGCGTTTGCAGCGCCTGAGACCCAGGTTCGATCCCAACTACGGGTGCTGTCTTTATGGAGTTTGTACGATCTCCCCGTGACTTGCTTGTGTTTTCTCCGAGATCTTCGGTTTCCTCCCACACTCCAAAGACGTGCCAGTTTGTAGGTTAATTGGTACTTGGTTCTAAGTAAAAATTGTCTCTCCTGTGGGTAGATAGTGTTAGTGTGCGGGGATCGCTGGTCGGTGCGGACTTGGTGGGCCGAAGGGCCTGCTTCCACCTGGATCTCTAAACTCAACCAAACTAACACTAACCTAAACTCAAAAGACACAAAACGATTGAGTAATTTGAAAGACACAAAATGCTGGAGTAACTCAATCAGTCTGAAGAAGAGTTTCGACCTGAAACGTCACCTATTCATGTTGTCTGGGGTTGTTGCCTGACCTGCTGAGTTACTCCGGCACTTTGTGCTTCTGTAAATATTGTTGAATTCAGAGAACAGTTAGCCACGACATCTAAGGGGGGGGGGAGGGGGAGAGGGGGGGGTTCTGCACCAATGCAGGAGAGGTTTGGGCCCAACGGGTCCACTTGGTCTAGTAACAGTTAAAAGGGAGATAACCTTAAACGAACAATCATTTTTCTTATATGAAGATGGAAACAAAAAGCTGGAGTAACTCAGCGGGTCAGGCAGCATCTCTGGAGAAAGGAATAGGTGACGTTTCACGTCGAGACCTTTCTTCGGACAGAGAGTCATATGACCCTGTTGGCCTTTCAACAGGTGTGAAACAATCCACACAGAACAATTTCAAGGAAGAACAACAATGATGGCCATTGATTAGTTCTCAAGTCACATTACTGCAAATGAATAGGAGTGTAGGAAAATAACTGCAGATGCTGGTTCAAATTGAAGGTAGACACAAAATGCTGGAGTAACTCAGCAGGTCAGGCAGCATCTCAGGAGAGAAGAAATGGGTGACGTTTGAGTCGAGACCCTTCTTCAGTCTGAAGAAGGATCTCGACCCGAAACATCACCCATTTCTTTTCTCCTGAGATGCTGCCTGATCCGCTGAGTTACTCCAGCATTTTGTGTCTACCTTTACTGCAAATGAATGATAACATGATGAATTTCGTGGTTTACGGGATGCTTCTGTGCGCTGATTAGCTGCCAACATTCCTACTTTCCTGCACCATGAAAAACGTACTTAGCTGTAAATTGCTCTGAAGTTGTGAAAGATTATAATGGCCAATGAATTGCCATTATCTTTCTCCTTTCGCTTCTAGACTAGACTCTGGATGCTTTGATGCAGGGTAACTGTTGATGTTTCCAGATCATCGGTGGAAATTCTATTGCAAATTCTAGGTACAGAAAGTGAAAAGAGGTATCTCTCACACCTGCTCCTAACTTGTGGACTTATTTGAATCCACCTCCTGTAAGCAGGGTGGTTCCAAGACTAGGTATTTTGTAATCTCATCATCTGAGCTGCATTGAACCAACTCAGTCTCAAAGGTATAAGAAAATAACTGCAGATGCTGGTACAAATCGATTTATTCACAAAATGCTGGGTTCCAAAGTCTCAAAGGTTCTTGGCAGCTCTGCAGCATAAATGGAGACAAGAATAACATTTCACTCATTCAAATTCACCGACGCCAATGCAGAGCACTGCTGTTATCAGGCAACTGAACCATCCTACACTGTCTGAAGAAGGGTCTCGATCCGAATCGTCACCCATTCCTTCTCTCCTGAGATGCTGCCTGACCTGCTGAGTTACTTCAGCATTTTGTGAATAAATACCTTCGATTTGTATCAGCATCTGCAGTTATTTTCTTACATCCTACACTGTTAGCAGGCAACTGAACAATCCTTCCACCAACTATAGAGCAGTCCTGAACTACTCTCTACTTCATTGGAAACCCTCGGACTATCTTTGATCGGACTTTACTGGACTTTATCTTGCACTCAGCAATATTACATTACTCCCTTTTTCCTGTATCTGTTCACTGTGGACGGCTCGATTGTAATCATGTATTGTCTTTCCGCTGACTGGTTAGCACGCAACAAAAGCTTTTCACTGTATCTCGGTACATGTGACAATGAACTAAACTAAACTAGACTAGACTAGATTGCCAAAGAGATACAAAATGCATTGCATTTCACGATGCTTTATACCCAAAGGAGCACTTTTTGGAGTCTAATCAAAGGCATCATAATAAGGTGTCAGATCCGATCCTCGAGTCTGTGCTGTGTGGCCTCTCCACTGCTAGTCATTTCTCTTGAGCTGGAGAAAGGACATCTCAGCCAGGATAGGGATAAGTCAAGTCAAGTCAAGTCAATTTTATTTGTATAGCACATTTAAAAACAACCCACGTTGACCAAAGTGCTGTACATCTGATTAGGTTCCAATGGAAAAAAAATGAAACATACAGTAGCACGCAAACAGTTCACAGCGCCTCCTCAATGAGCCTCAAACGCTAGGGAGTAGAAATAGGTTTTGAGCCTGGACTTAAAGGAGTCGATGGAGGGGGCAGTTCTGATGGGGAGAGGGATGCTGTTCCACATAAGGAGAGAGGGGAAAGATTCACATGTATAGATACATAGATACATAGACAATAGGTGCAGGAGAAGTCCATTCAGCCCATCGAGCCAGCACCGCCATTCATTGTGATCATGGCTGATCATCCACAATCAGTACCCCGTTCTTGCCTTCTCCCCATATCCCTTGATTCCGCTAGCCCTAAGAGCTCTATCTAACTCTCTTTTGAATGCATCCAGTGAATTGGCCACCAATGAGGCGGAGAATTCCACAAATTCACAACTCTCCGTGTGAAAAAGTTTTTCCTCGTCTCAGTTCTAAATGGCCTACCCTAATTTAATAACAACCTGAGGAACAACTTTATTACACAGAGCATGTGGTTATGTGGAATGAGCTGCCAGGGGAGGAAGGTACTATAAGGACATTTAAAAGACATTTTTCCCTTGGTGGAAGTACTAGAGGGCAAAGGTTTAAGGTGAGAGGGGGAAAGTTTCAAAGAGGTGTGCAGGACACGTTCATTACGCAGAGGGTGGTGAGTGCCTGGAATGTGCTGGGCTGATGGTTGAGACAGATATGATAGTGGCATTTCAGAGACTTATGGATACGTGTATGGATATGCAGGCAGGGATAAGGATTGCCCGCAGGCAGATAAGTGTTAGTCTTGGCATTATGTTCAGCACAGACATTGTGAGCTTCAAGTGCCTGTTCTTATTCTTGTGCTGTTTGGTTCTATGTTCTGCTCTATTTGGACAGGTACGTGGATAGGAAAGATTCAGAAGTATACTGGACAAACACTAGTGTACGGGGTATCTTGGTCATATGGACGTTGGTCGAAAGAATGTTTCCGTGCTGCATGGCTCTCTGACTTTATGATTGCCAGGCCTGAATGAAACTCAATGGCGTGGCAAGTCGGCATTTTGACGCAGCGGTAGAGTTGCTGCCTTGCAGCACCAGAGACCCGGGTTCGATCCTGACTACAGATGCTATCTGTACAGAGTTTGTCCATTCTCCCTGTGATCCACATGGGTTTTCTCCGGGATCTCCAGTTTCCTCCCACATTCCAAAGACGTACAGGTTAGCAGGTTAATTGGCGTGGTATAATTGTAAATTGTCCCTAATGTGTGTAGGATAGTGTTAGTGTGCAGGGAGTGCTGGTCGGCGCGGACTCAGTGGGCTTTGTTTCTGTTCTGTATCTCTAAACTAAACTAAACTAAAACTAAAGATTCTTTAGATAGACACAAAATGCTGGGGTAACTCAGTGGGACAGGTAGCATCTCTGGAGAGAAGGAATGCGTGACGTTTCGGGTCGAGACCCTTCTTAAGATTCTGTATGAGGACTGGCAAAGACTGATTCAGGCCTGGTCTTAATGTCTCTCATGGTTAAACAGATTCTGGCAGGGCCGTTTTTACAGCATTATGGGCCCCCGGGCAAAGCAGTGTACTGGGGCCCCTACCGTTACTCTCCCCCACCCCCCATTCCCTACCAGCCCCCCCCTGTCGTGCCGGCGAAAAGCACTTACCGAAAAGCACTTAGCGATGGACTTAGGGTGCTACATTGTTGCGAAAAGCACTTACAGATCGCTGTGAGAAGCACTTAGGGACCGAAAATGTTGCGGAAAAAATCACTTATTGAACCTACATTTTTAAAGTAGTATTTATTTATTGCAAGTCACTTAGCATACACAGATCAGCATGGGGCCCCTATGCTCGTGGGGCCCCGGGCAAGTGCCCATCAGGCCCATGCGTTAAGACGGCCCTGGATTCTGGTCTTGCAACCTGACAAAAAAAGAGACAAGGTGAAGCAGTGGAGATGGACCAGAACCCTTGGAGTTGCACACAAGCTGAAGGAGAGCCAGTCTAGTCCAGGTAGGCAACAGTCTCAGTTCTGAGCAAAGATACTAGAGGAACAAGATGGACCACTCCGTTGAAATCGCCTATACTGAAGTGTAGTACGCAAAGGAGCGTAACGTGCGCCATTTTAGTTGGCAAAACCCGCCGTTCGCTATGCCTCTCGCAGTGTAATCAGTGTTTTGGGGGAACAGTATGTGTGATGATACTATTAAAATGCAGAATTTATCTCATCTATCAATTCACAGATTTTTGTTATTTTTCTTTTTAAATGTTTCTGCACGTTTCTGCCTACTAAAATGGCGCCGTGACATACTACGGTTTTTAGGGTCGAGTGGTCTATCTTGTTCCTCTAGTATCTTTGGTTCTGAGTCAGAAGCCACTACCCTCCAGAACACAAGATCTAAACCAATCTTCCAATGCAAAATGGAGGAATTGTTGCATTGTTAGAGGGACTTTTGTGGGATAAAACCATGTCTGCCTTTACAGATTGCACAGTTATATTTCGGGGAAGAGCAGTGGATTTCGCCAACAACTCATATCAACTCGTAAAAAGCAGAAATAGATTGCGCTTCTGAATGTTTCTTGGGTTTTGTTCAGAATCTACACCCCTAATTTCCATTTTTAATTTTCTGGTAACTATTACCTTTCCTAATGATTGAGTAAGAGCTGTTTTGCATGGGGAATCCTTACCCATTGTGCACTGGGTTCAAATGATCTTTTTAGGGGCCTTCCAGCCAGCACAGGGGTGGAAACCCTCTTGTTTAAGTTTAGTGTTTTAGATTTAGTTTTAGAGATAAAGCGCGGGAACAGGCCCTTCGGCCCACCGAGTCCGCACTGACCAGCGATCCCCACATATTAACACAACCCTACACACACTAGGGTCAATTTACATTTATACCAAGCCAATTAACCTACAAACCTGCATGTCTTTGGAGCGTGGGAGGAAAGCGAAGATCTCGGAGCAAACCCACGCAGGTCACGGGGAGAAAGTAGAACCTCCGTACAGATGGCACCCGTAGTCAGGGTCGAACCTAGCTCTCTGGTGCTGAAAGGCAGCAACTCTACCACTGCACCACCGTGCCACCCTTTAAAACAAATAGAAGCTTTTCAAAGTTGCTTTAAAAAGCTTTGCAAAGAGTCTATAAATGTATCAGTCTCCACACGAGCAGGGATAGATCCAATCTTCGTGATTAATCGCGGCGTTCCATTATCCTGTTCGTGTTCCCTATCACATTTTACAACATTATCAGAGCCTTTCGGCTTTTTGGTCTCATTAGACATGGTTCATTTGAGTTTTCCCTCTCTTGGGAGGAGAGCAAACTCCGCCGGTCTATTCTTAGCACTTTTACTCTCAGAATCGAGCTCGTTCTAAGCTGATAGACCGTAAAGTATTTCCGCTGCAACCAAATTGCACTAAACAAGTAATCTCCTGAGGAACAAGCACCACAATTAGAGCTTCCACAGATTATTTTAAAATGGATGTGATTGCAATAAGCTGGAATACAATCAATGGTAACTAATTTAATCACCAAAACATCCAAAAATTGAATAAAATAGTCTACATCCTTCAATCTCATTCGGTTGTGTTCAACCATGACCTTAATATATTCATTCATAATTTGGACTCTTCATGAGTTGAGGAACATTTATTCATCATATTACAGTCATTAAGAACATCTTAAATGACAGGACAAATGTAACTTGTCCATTCTTATATGTAGGTGCTGTTTGAGGCCTTTGTTCAGCTTAGTTTAGTGTTGAGTTTAGTTTAAAACAAAGATACTAGAGGAGCAAGATAGACCACTCGACCTTAAAAACCGTAGTATGTCACGGCGCCATTTTAGTAGGCGGAAACTTGCAGAAACATTTAAAAAGAAAAATAACAAAAATCTGTGAATTGATAGATGATATATATTCTGCATTTTAATGGTATCATCACACAAACTGTTCCCCCAAAACACTGATTACACTGCGAGAGGCAGAGCGAACGGTGGGTTTTGCCTACTAAAATGGTGGATGCTACGCTCCTTTGCGTTTTGTCCACCTTGTTCCTCTAGTATCTTTGGTTTAAAGGTACAGTATGGGAAAATCTTCCCTCAAAAGTTCCACGTTTAATGAAAAAAAGAAACAAAGTGCTGGAGTAAACGGGTCAGGCAGCATCCCTAGAGAACATGGAAAAGTGACGTTTCGGGTCTTTAGACAGATAGCCAATACACAAAAGCCAATTTGTACACTGCAAACTCCCAAAAATAGCTCAGTTTCATTTTATGATCATATGATCCAGTGTACATGAACATGGATAGATGATGTCTCGGGTCAGGACCCTTCTTCAGACTTCTTATTTAATCAATACCCAGAGAGGTTTTATCGATGGCAATTCTGCAGATTCAGTGCAAACAATCTTGGCTCTAATGATGGGGTGTTCACATCAACACATCCCAACACAAAAGTGCCCAACCTTTGAGCTCATACTCTCAATGAACTCTCCAATTCTACTTCATTAAACTGCCTTGTTGCTTATTTTCCCATTGCTGATGCCCCTAACACCCTGGCAATGGGGCACAATGTAAGCTTGAAGAACAACAGCTACCTACCTTCTCATTATGTGGCAACAGAATATTAAAGTTCATCCAATGAAACAGGATTCCAGAGGGCGGCACCGAGATGTAGTGGTAGAGTTGCTGCCTTACAGCGCCAGTGATCCGGGCTTGATTCTGAGTCAAGTTAGGAAAAGGGGACGTACAAAGAAATCTGGGTGTCCTAGTGCATCAGTCTCTGAAAGGAAACATGTAGGCACAGCAGGCAGTGAAGAAAGCCAATGGAATGTTGGCCTTCATAACAAGAGGAGTTGAGTATAGGAGTAAAGAGGTCCTTCTGCAGTTGTACAGGGCCCTAGTGAGACCGCACCTGGAGTACTGTGTGCAGTTTTGATCTCCAAATTTGAGGAAGGATGTTCTTGCTATTGAGGGCATGCAGCGTAGGTTTACTAGGTTAATTCCCGGAATGGCGGGACTGTCATATGTTGAAAGACTGGAGCGACTAGGCTTATATACACTGGAATCTAGAAGGATGAGAGGGGATCTTATCGAAACATATAAGATTATTAAGGGGTTGGACACGTTAGAGGCAGAAAACATGTTCCCAATGTTGGGGGAGTCCAGAACCAGGGGCCACAGTTTAAGAATAAGGGGTAGGCCATTTAGAACGGAGATGAGGAAAAACTTTTTCAGTCAGAGAGTTGTGAATCTGTGGAATTCTCTGCCTCAGAAGACAGTGGAGGCTAGTTCTCTGAATGCATTCAAGAGAGAGCTAGATAGAGCTCTTAAGGATAGCAGAGCCAGGGGGTATGGGGAGAAGGCAGGAACTGATTGAGAATGATCAGCCATGATCACATTGAATGGCGGTGCTGGCTCGAAGGGCCGAATGGCCTACTCCTGCACCTATTGTCTATTGTCTACAGGTGCTGTCAGTACAGAGTTTGCACATCCTCCCTGTGATCGCTTAGGTTTGCGGATGCTCGGGTCTCTATCCACACTCCAAAGATGTACAGGTTTGTAGGCTAATTGGCTTCAGTAAAATTGTAAATTCTCCCCAGTGTGTAGGATGGTGATAGTATATGGGGTGATTGCTGGTTGGCGCGGACTTGGCGGTCCAGTTTCTACACTTATCTCTAAGCTAAACTAAACTAAACTTTGTATCAAATTGTCCCTACTTAGGTAACTTTCTCTCTGTATCAGAAGTGGCTATTTAGTTTAGTGACACAGCAGGGAAACAGGCCCTTCAGTCCATCGAGTCCCATGCTGACCATCAATCACCCGTTCACATCAGTTTTATGTTATCCCACATTCACATCCACTCCCTACACACTAAAGGCAATTTACAGAGGGCCAATTAACCTACAAGCCGGCACGTCTTTGAGATGTGGGAAAAAATCTATACCCCCAGAGAAAATCCTCGCGGTCAAAGGGAGAACGTGCAGACTCCACGCAAACAGCACCAGAGGCCAGGATTGAACCCGGGTCTCTGGCGCTGTGAGGCAGCGGCTCGACCAGCTGCACCACGGTGCTCCTGGCATTTCTGCCAGTTATCCATCTGTGAATTGTCTTCCTCTCGGTATCAGTTTATCCGGACCTGCTGGGCAGATCCTACAGTCCTGCCTTGGTCACATACTGTGCTTATTTTGTGGACAAACAGACACCAACCTACCTTTAATAAACATGCCATGTGGCTGTATAGCGAAATAATGACGTTTAACTTTTTGAAGGTTTAACTTCGGAACATTATGTTGGCACATACCGTCATAAAATAAGCACTGATCACATCTAAACGCAGGTATTTATTCACAAAATGCTGGAGTAACTCAGCAGGTCAGGCAGCATCTCGGGAGAGAAGGAATGGGTGACATTTCGGGTCGAGACCCTTCTTCAGGCCGCGGACGCCAATGGGATCAACAAACTCATCGGGAAGGCTGGCTCCGTCTGGAGTTGGGTTCATGGGAGGTGGTCTTGGAGGGGAGGATGCTCCTCAAACTGCGGAGCATCCTGGACAACACAGCTCACCCCCTCCATGACACACTGGTCAACCTGAGGAGCACCGTCAGCAACAGACTGGTTCCACCAAGATGCAGCACAGAACTCCACAGGAGATCCTTCTTCCCTGTGACTATCAAACGGTACAACTCTTCCCCCTTCTGTCGTGGGGTAGACAGACAGGCCCCCCTTCCCCCCCCCTCCCCCCCCCCCCCCCTCCCCCCCCCCCCCCCCCAATCTCCAATCTTTGCACATCCCCAATCCTTTCCACTCCTCACTTTAATTTCATGGTTCATGTATTTTTTTTTATAACTGTTGGCAGATCATTTTCAATAGACAATAGACAATAGACAATAGGTGCAGGAGGAGGCCATTCGGACCTTCGAGCCAGCACCGCCATTCAATGTGATCATGGCTGATCATTCTCAATCAGTACCCCGTTCCTGCCTTCTCCCCATACCCCCTGACTCCGCTATCTTTAAGAGCTCTATCTAGCTCTCTCTTGAATGCATTCAGAGAATTGGCCTCCGCTGCCCTCTGAGGCAGAGAATTCCACAGATTCACAACTCTCTGACTGAAAAAGTTTTTCCTCATCTCAGTTCTAAATGGCCTACCCCTTATTCTTAAACTGTGGCCCCTTGTTCTGGACTCCCCCAACATTGGGAACATGTTTCCTGCCTCTAATGTGCCCAATCCCTTAATAATCTTATACGTTTCGATAAGATCTCCTCTCATCCTTCTAAATTCCAGTGTATACAATTTCCCTCCTGGGATAAATGAAGTTCTATCGTATCGTATCGTATCATATCGTATGGTAGACGTGAAGTAAGGGGAGCTCTTCAACCTCCATGGGAGGGAACAGTAGCAAGTGGACATTCAGTTGTCGTGCTTGAAGGCAGGCAGTGGGTCACACACACACACCTTCAACAGGCAGCTCTCTGTGGGAGTGCTTGACTCATATTGCTAATGACTGCAGGAAAGCACAAAAAAAGATTCACATCAACCTCTTTCTCCTTCATTCTCTCTCCACTTGATGTGAGTGAGTCACTTTTACAAATTTGTTTTTTTTTATTATGGAGGGTTTGAAACGATCGTCCCCAAAATGTTGATTCAGCATCCAGGATTATCCAGGAGCAACTTATTCCCAACAACCATCAAAGCATTTCATTGCACCTCGGTACACGGGACAATTCACTAAACTAACTAAATAACGAATCAGGCTATTGAATACTACGAACTCCAACTAAATTCCGAATAATGAACAGCCGTGATTGCACTCGGGACTTCGGACTTTGTTTTGTTTATTGCACAAATTGGTTTTTTTAAATTTATTGAACTTTTTAAAATAGCCTGTATATTATATTATTCATTGAGTATTGTGTTTACAAGCCTGTTGTGCTGCTGCTCGTAATAATTTCATTGTTCTATATAACTAAAACTCTTGTTTGTTTGTTTGTTCCTGAACCACAGCCAAAATGGTACACGATAGCGCGACAATTTTAGGCCCATCTTACTCACCGTCGTCCCTTTGGTGCTAATGGAAGAAGTTTCATTGAAATCGATGTTATATTTTTTAAGTTATTCACATTTTAAAGTTTAAATCTAGAGAAACATAGAAACATAGAAAAATAGAAATATAGAAAATAGGTGCAGGAGGAGGCCATTTGGCCCTTCATTGTGATCATGGCTGATCGTCCCCAATCAATACCCCGTGCCTGCCTTCTCCCCATATCCCTTGATTCCACTAGCCCCTAGAGCTCTATCTAACTCTATTAAATCCATCCAGTGATTTGGCCTCCACTGCCCTCTGTGGCAGAGAATTCCACAAATTCACAACTCTCTGGGTGAAAAAGTTTTTTCTCACCTCAGTTTTAAATGGCCTCCCCTTTATTCTAAGATTGTGGCTCCTGGTTCTGGACTCGCCCAACATTGGGAAAAAATTTCCTACATCTAGCTTGTCCAGTCCTTTTATAATTTTATATGTTTCTATAAGATCCCCTCTCATCCTTCTAAACTCCAGTGAATACACGCCTAGTCTTTTCAATCTTTCCTCGTATGACAGTCCCTCCATCCCAGGGATCAATCTCGTGAACCTAAGCTGCACTGCCTCAATTACAAGGATGTCCTTCCTCAAATTAGGAGACCAAAACTGAACACAATACTCCAGATGTGGTCTTACCAGGACCCTATACAACTGCAGAAGAGGGAGGGAGGTGGTAGGGATGGAGGGAGGGAGGTGAAGGGGAGGAGTTGCAGGGAAGGGGGAGGAGGGAGGATAAGGGGGGTTGAGGGGGCAGGAGTGGGGGAGGGGAGGGGAAGGGGAGGGGGAGGGGATGGGGAGAGGAGAGGGAGGGGGTGGGAGGAGGGGGGGGAGGAGGGGAGGGGAGGAGGAGGAAGGAGGAGGGAGGGGGAGGGGAGGGGGGGAGGAGGGATGGGGAAGAGTGGGGGTAGTAGAGGGTGCTGCACCAATGCAGGAGAGGTTTGGGCCCAACGGGTCCACTTGGCAATAAAACACTTGACATGACTCTTGGAAAGTTGGGTTAAAATATGGGTTTCCAGTTTGTTTTTTGATAGTTTGCCCTGAAAATATTAAACTTTTGTGGAAAAACATATAATTGAAATGAAAACCTTTTCTTTTGGCTGGGTTGGCATCCGTCCTTCCTTTTGGCTAAAAGGTCTCTTCCTTTTGGCTCAGGGTTTCCATGAACGGTAACCACATCTCAGTCTATGGCTCTGGGGCACTTCTGTGGTGCCAGACATGAAAGCAGCTACTAATTCCAACAGTTAATAGACGTGGCCTCTTACAGACACAAAGCTGCCGACTCTGCAATCGTGCTCCCTGCTTTAACCCCGACTGGAGAAGAGGTCGACTCGGGAGCTCCATGTCGTGGAGAGTTTTCCAACCGTCCTGACGCGGGAGTTTCGATCATCCTGACGCGAGGGCTTCGGACAGTCGGCAGCGGCGACTGCAGACGGTTCAACAGCCCCGACCGCGGGCGAACAAAGAGGAAGATGCTTGAACTTTATTACCTTCCATCACAGTGAGGAATGTGGAATCCGCTGTGGTGGATGTTTATGTTAAATTTTATTTTATGTGGCTGTGTGTCTTGTTGCTTTTCACTTAGTAAGGCTGAGTGAACTCAAATCTCAATGTACCTTAATTGGTACATTTGTCAATAAATTGATCTTGAAATCCTAAGGTCTTGAATCCCAACTCACAGATACAAAGAGACAGTCCGTGAGGGCTTCTTCTACGCCTGTCGTATATCTTTTAGACCTGCAGCTCCGTTGAGGCGAGCCAGGCCAACGTGTCAAACTCCGTGAGGGCAAGGTCCCTCAAATGGGAATCAGATAAAGCACTGGTCAATTTACTTTACAAAGAGGAGATAATAATAATAATAATAATAATTCATTTATTTTATATAGTGCCTTATCGGGTGCTCAAAGCGCTTTACAAAAACAATTAACATAGAAACAAACAGACAAACTATCCTGACGGAAAAGCGGCGAATAAACAACGCCAGCGTCCTCTCACGTCAGGGTCCGGCAGTAGACATCAAAAAGCACAAGACACACAGATATAATTTTTACACAAACAGCCATCACAGTGATTGCTCTAGGCATACCCTCACTGTGATGGAAGGCAAAGTCTTATCTCCTCCTCATTCTTCTCCCGTGGTGCCACGAGGTGATCGAGGCTCCCAACTTTTTGAAGCCCTCACCGGGCGATGGAAAGTCCCAGGGCCGAGCCGAGTAGGCCGATGAAGGTCCTGAGCCCCCACCGGGCGATGGAAAGTCCCAGGGCCGAGCCGAGCAGGCCGATGAAAGTCCTGAGCCCCCACCGGGCGATGGAAAGTGCTGCGGCCGAGCCACGCAGGGCGATGAAGGGCCTGCGAGCGGGTCGATCGTACCTCGCGCTTCAGGGCGGTCGAAGCTGCTACGGCTGGAGCTCCCAAAAGCCGGTCGCCAGCCAGGGACCTGCGAGCTCCCGATGTTGCGGTCTGCAGGGCCCACGGCCGAAGCCTCCGAGATGGTAAGTCCAGACCCTGCGACTGGAGGTCGATCCCAGCTGGAGGCCGCCGACTCCACGATGTTAGGCCGTAGCGCGAACGGAGATACGACACGGTAAAGGTCGCATCTCCGTTGAGGAGGAGATTTGAAAAAAGGTTTCCCCCAAACCCCCCACCACCCCCCCACATACACAGAGTTAAAAATAAAACAAAAACAAAAGATAAGCATTTCCACAGCTTTCTCCTCAGCACTGATATTTGTGCCCAGTTCCCCAGTGTGGGACTTGATAGATAACATGCAACCAACCTTATTGACACAGGAGAATCTGCGGAATTCTTTGCCACAGAAGGCTGCGGAGGCCAAGTCAATTGATACTTTTAAAGCAGATAGATAGATTCTTGATTAGTACGAATGTCAGGGGATATGGGGAGAAGGCAGGAGAATCGGGTTAGGAGGGAGAGATAGATCAGCCATGATTGAATGGCGGAGTAGACTTGATGGGCCGAATGGCCTAATTCTGCTCCTATCACATGACTTATGAGAAGCTGGATGTTTCAGTTTCAGTTGAGAGGGAGGCAAAGTGGCGCAGTGGCAGAGCTGCTGCCTTACAGCGCCAGAGACACGGCTTTGATCTTGACGATGGGCACTGTCTGTACGGAGTTTGTACGTTCTCACTTAATCATTGTCCTTCCTTATTAAATGGGCTTCTGCAGCTACTTTGAAAATTCGTCTCCTAACCCATTTACCATCCGTATCCACTAACAAGAAAGAGTCATTAGAGTTGAGTCTACGAATCAGGACATTATTTTACAGATATAAAAATGTGGTTAGGTCTCACCTGGACTGCTGGTCTCACCATTGCAGGAAGCGTGTGGAGAGTTTGGAGAGTGTGCAGGTTTACCAGAATGTTACCTGGATTAGAGAGTATTCGCGATAAGGAGAGGTTGGACTAACTTGGATTATTTTCTCTGGAACATTGGAGGCTGATAGAAGAAAAAATATTATAAGGTCATAAGGAACAGGGGTAGAATCAGGCCATTTGGCCCATCAAGTCTACGCCACCATTTAATCATGGTTGATCTATCTCTCCCTCCCAACCACATTCTCCTGCCTTCTCCCCATAACCTCTGACACCCGTACTAATCAAGAAATATAGATTGGGTAGATGTGTAGGAAAGAAAACTGCAGATGCTGGTTTAAATCGAAGGTGGACACAAAATGCTGGAGTAACTCAGCGGGTCAGGCAGCATCTCTGGAAGAAGGAATGCGTGATGTTTCCAATCGAGACCCTTCTTCGACATTTCGGATCGAAGGGTCTCAACCTGAAACGTCACCCATTCTTTCTCTCCAGAGATGCTGCCTGACCCGCTGAGTTACTCCAGCATTTTGTGTCTACCTTAGATTGGGTAGATGGCCTTTTCCCAGGATGATAATATCAAATATTAGGGGGCACAAATTGAGAGGATGATAGTTTATAGGAGATTTACGAAGCACGTTTTTTAGAAGAGAATGCACTGCCAAGGGAAGTGGTGGAAGCAGATACAATAGCGATGTTTAAAAGGCATTTAGAGAGACACATGTGCAGACAGGGAATGAAGGGATATAGACCATGTGCAAGCAGATGGGATTATTTTAGATTGGCATGATGGTTGTCATGAGGTCTGTGTGCCGAAGGTTCTTTTCCTCTGTGGCTCTGTCCAATGGAGGCACAGGAACTGCAGATATGTTGGAAGGAACTGCAGATTCTGGTTTACACCGAAGATAGACACAAAATGCTGGAGTAACTTAGCGGGTTGGGCAGCATCTCTGGAGAAAAGGAACTGCAGATGCTGGTTTACCAAAAAAGGTACAAAGTGCTGGAGTAACGCTGTATCTCAGGCGAATATGGAGGTCTCCAAAGATGCTACCTGACCCACTGAGCTACTCTAGCATTCTGGGCCTTTCCTGCTCTGTTCTGTGATGTTCTATCCTCCCATTAATAGTACCGTGGCAGCAACCAGATTATCTATTTTTATTGCTATTGAGCGAAGACTAAATTTTGGCCCAGCACACCGGGGAGAAACCCCCTTCTCTTTTCTGAATAACCCCATGGGACCTTATGATAGTCAAGATGGGGCATTGATTTTAGGCCTTACCAGAAAGACTGCGGCATGGAATTTTTTTAATGCGATAAGATTCATTAAGAAACCTAATCACAGGTCAAATTGCATCTGGATCTTTAGTGGACAAGCCCTCCTTAACCAAGGAGGAACATGGACATGCAACCTCAACTCATGTTTTTACAGTGCTGGCTTGTAATTCTTTTGCACAAGTCGGTCACGTAAGTGGTGTCGGCTCTATGGGAAGTAGATTTCCACTGTAAATTCAAGGGGTTACAGATAACCTTGTGGTGTGAAGCTCTCACAGAAAGCTATTGCTTATATGTCTGTCCAGCAGCAATCTGGAGCAGTAGTCAACCCCACAATGTTTTGACTCAGAGACCGGACCATCACCAATGCCTGCAAGAATTTCAATCACTTTAACTCTTTTGAAAGTGCAAGTGCATCAACAGACTCAGCACATTTTTTTTTCAGGTAAGATGTAAAACTGAGGTCCCATCCACCCAGCAGAGATATAACCAAAATGCATTCAAAGGCGGGACTGTAAATTTAACCAACACATTGCAAAACAGAACATTAATTGCACAATGTTTCTGATATAGAACTACTGTACTCCCTGTACACACATGACTGTGTGGCCAGTTTCAGCTCCAACTCCATCATCAAGTTTGCTGATGTCACAGTGGTGGTGGGCCTGATCTCCGATAACGACGAGAAGGCCTACCGGAAGGAGGTGGCTGATCTGGCACTCTGGTGTCAGGACAACTGCCTCCTCTTGAATGTCACAAAAACTAAGGAGCTGATTGTAGACTTTAGAAGGGCTCAACATCCGAGGACGTACACGCCACTGGTGATAAATGGGATTACTGTGGATAGGGTGAGCAGCTTTAAATACCTGGGAGTCCACATCACAGAGGATCTGACATGGACAACACACATTGCCGCACTGGTAAGTAAGGCAAGGCAGCGCCTTTACCACCTCAGACAGTTGAGGAAATTCAGAGTCTCTCTGAGGATCCTTCAGTGCTTCTACTCTGGGGCTGTAGAAAGCATCTTGGCCGGAAACATCACAATCTGGTTTGGGAACAGCTCTGCCCAGGACAGGAAGGCTCTGCGGAGAGTAATGCGTTCGGCTGAACTCACTATGGGAACTACACTCGCCCCCCTGCAGGACCTATACATCAGGAGGTGCAGATCCAGAGCCAGCAACATTATGGGGGACCCCTACCACCCCAGCAAAGGACTGTTCCAGCTGCTACGGTCAGGCAAACGCCTCCGCTGTCACGCTGTGAAAACAGAGAGGATGAGATGGAGTTTCTTCCCACAAGCCATGAGGACTGTTAACTCTCATATCACCAGGGACTCATTTAAATTACTGTATTCATTTATTTTTTGTGTTATATTCTGTTTTGTAGTTTAGCACAATCCGCAGGCGTTGCCACTTTCATTTCACTGCACATCTTGTATATGTATGTGACAAATAAACTTGACTTGACTTGACTTGACTGCCAATGGTCGAGCCATTTCCTGCATTCCAGTCTGAAGTATTGAACGATATATTTTTCTCGTTTATTATATTATCATATCATATCATATATATACAGCCGGAAACAGGCCTTTTCGGCCCTCCAAGTCCGTGCCGCCCAGCGATCCCCGCACATTAACACTATCCTACACCCACTAGGGACAATTTTTACATTTACCCAGCCAATTAACCTACATACCTGTACGTCTTTTGGAGTGTGGGAGGAAACCGAAGATCTCGGAGAAAACCCACGCAGGTCACGGGGAGAACGTACAAACTCCTTACAGTGCAGTACCCGTAGTCAGGATCGAACCTGAGTCTCTGGCGCTGCATTCGCTGTAAAGCAGCAAGTCTACCGCTGCGCTGCCGTGCCGCTACCGTGCCGCCCATATTGTTTACAAATACGATGTTTACATTTTAAAAACTTTTTAGTTTAGTGATTCAGCGCAGAAACAGGCCCTTCAGCCCTCTGTGTGCATGCCGACCAGCGATTCCCGCACACACGTACACTATCCTACACACACTAGGGTCAACTTATAATTTTACCAAGCCAATTAACTTACAAACCTGCACGTCTTTGGAGTGTGGGAGGAAAGCAGAGATCCCGGGGAAAACCCATACAGGTCACGGGGAGAACGTGCAAACTCCGCACAGACAGCACCAGTAGTTAGGATCAAACCTGGGCCTGTTGGACTGTAAGGCAGCAGTCTATCGCAGCACCACTGTTCGGCCACAATATTCTGTTGTGCTGCTGCAAGTAAGAATGTCATCGTTCTGTTGGGGACTTATGACAATGAAACACCTCTTGCTTCTTGACTTTCCACCAAAGTGATGAGATATATAAAGAGTGACCATTCGTTGCTTGGGCTTCAGTTTTGGCCCCAGGGAGAGATGATGAAGCATCAGGCTTAATATTTGTTAGGCATGTACCTGCGTGTATTGGAGAAACAAGCCGTGCTTTGAAACTGGATTAAGGATGTCCCTTGTGTCGACCCTTACCACATCACGATTCACTTCGGCATTTCACATCCTCATTGCAGTTTTTTTTATATATAGCACAGCTTTCACTTCACTTGTGACAGGTTTTGGCAAAGATTACAATCGCTGGTTACGGTCTTTCACTTCCACAAAGAGAGGGTGATTTTGTTTTTTTTGCTGATGCTGCCTTTCTCTGAGCAGGTTTCTGATTTCTTTTTAGTGAATTTTGTCGGTTCCTCACTGCAGTAGTCGGGGTTTAGTGAGTAGCACGCGTGTTCTGGATCACAGAAGATAGACCAGTACAGGCCCTTCGGCCCGCAATGTTTGTGCGAAGTTAGGCACAAAACTCAGCAGGTCAGGCAGCATCTCTGGAGAAAAGGGATAGGTGATCATATCATCATATATATATACAGCCGGAAACAGGCCTTTTCGGCCCTCCAAGTCCGTGCCGCCCAGCGATCCCCGTACATTAACACTATCCTACCCCCACAAGGGACAATTTTTACATTTACCCAGCCAATTAACCTACATACCTGTACGTCTTTGGAGTGTGGGAGGAAACCGAAGATCTCGGAGAAAACCCACGCAGGTCACGGGGAGAACGTACAAACTCCTTACAGTGCAGCACCCGTAGTCAGGATCGAACCTGAGTCTCCGGCGCTGCATTCGCTGTAAAGCAGCAACTCTACCGCTGCGCTACCGTGCCGCCCTGTTTTGGGGTCAGACCTGAAGAAGGGTCTCGATCCGAAACATCACCTATTCCTTTTCTTCAGAGATGCTGTCTGACTCTTTCAGTGACTCCAGCTTTTTGTGTCTATCTTCGGTTTAAACCAGCATCTGCAGTTCCTTCCTGCACATGATGCCAAGTTAAATTGATCTCATCTGCCTGTACATGATCCACACCCCTCCATTCCCTGCACATCCACATGCCTATTTAAAAGATCACAGTCATGAATTTAGCACTAGAAGTTGGCCCTAAAGCCTGTGCTAATCTAAGGGAGTGCTACATTACCAGGGGCGGGGTTACTGCTGAGACAGACCTACGTTGCCTGGACCAAGAGCCAGAGCTACCTCTGTCCTGTGTGGCATTCCAAATCCCAAATCATACACCATAATAAATGGAGAAAGGCGAGTGGAAAACGTATCACTGGTAATTATATCAAGGAGTTTGCATTGTGCTACGATCCACAGATGAATCCAAAACTGGGTTTTTTTCCCTCACTGGCTTAGATTTCTATTGTGGTTCCTCCCACCACACATGGTTTATTTATTATATATTTATATATATATATATATATATATAAATTCTGAGTTTAAAATATGTAATAATAAACCATTTGCAGCTGCTACCGCAGATCTCAATTGAAATCAAGTATAAATCAGGTGATGAAAACCAAAAATGTGCAGATGTTGGCATATTTTCCATAGTTTTGTTTATCATTTCACTTGGTTGATGTGAGATGGCGTCCTTATTGTCAGACTGGACACCTGCTTAAGCACTGGGACAGCGGTAGAATTGCTGCCTCTCAGTGCCAGAGACCCCGGTTCGATACTGATCACAGGTTGCTGCCTGTGTGGAGTTTGCACGCTCTCCCAGTAACCACGTGGGTTTCCTCCGGGTGCTCCACTGTCCTCCCACATCCCCGGTTTGCAGGTTAATCGGCTTCTGTAAATTGGCCCTCGTGTGTAGGGAGTGGATGCGAAAGTGGGATAACATAGAACTAGTGTAAACTGGTGATCGATGGTATTTATTTCACAAAATGCTGGAGTAACTCAGCGGGTCAGGCAGCATCTCAGGTGGGAAGGAATGGGTGACGTTTCAGGTCGAGACCCTTCTTCAGACTGATCCGTCTGAAGAAGGGTCTCGACCCAACAAGTCACCCATTCCTTCTCTCCTGAGATGCTGCCTGACCCGCTGAGTTACTCCAGCATTTTGTGAAATAAATACCTCGATTTGTACCAGCATCTGCAGTTATTTTCTTACACTAACTCTGTGATCGATGGCAGGTGTGGAACAAAAGGCCCATTTCCATGCTGTATCACTAAACTATGGAACGAGCTGCTGGAGGAGGTAGTTGAAGCAGGTAGTATTGCAATGCTTAAGAAACCTTTAGACAGATAGATGGATAGGACAGGTTTAGTGGGATATGGGCCAAATGTAGGCAGGTGGGACCAGTATAGATGGGACATGTTGGTCAGTGTGTTTCCACGCTGTAAGACTCTATGACTCTATGACACTGGAGAAATAGGTTGGGTGATATTTTGGGTCGGGACTCTTCGTCGACTAGGCTTGTATACACTGGAATTTAGAAGGATGAGAGGGGATCTTATCGAAACATATAAGATTATTAAGGGGTTGGACACGTTAGAGGCAGGAAACATGTTCCCAATGTTGGGGGAGTCCAGAACAAGGGGCCACAGTTTAAGAACAAGGGGTAGGCCATTTAGAATGGAGATGAGGAAAAGCTTTTTCAGTCAGAGAGTTGTGAATCTGTGGAATTCTCTGCCTCAGAAGGCAGTGGAGGCCAATTCTCTGAATGCATTCAAGAGAGAGCTAGATAATCTCTTAAGGATAGCGGAGTCAGGGGGTATGGGGAGAAGGCAGGAACGGGGTACTGATTGAGAATGATCAGCCATGATCACATTGAATGGCGGTGCTGGCTCGAAGGGCCGAATGGCCTCCTCCTGCACCTATTGTCTATTGTCTATTGTCTGCTATTCACATCTGCAGTTCTTTGCTTCTACAATTCCATTGCTGGTCCGGTTATAATGGCTGAATGGCTCCTCCTATGGCGTAAATGTCTGTGATTCCATTTATTGTAAATTATGGAAACAAGGTGTCTGCTGAGAGTGCCTGATGACAGAATTATTGTGAATTAACACTGCTGTAGAGAATCACCAGAGGAGAATGTGGAGGGAGGCTATTAGCAATTCATTGGTAAGTTACATTAGACACATAGCAATGGTAGATAATGCAGAACAGTGCTGGTGACACTGACAGTGTGACACATGTCACAGAACACAATGGTGTATCTGAAAGTACGAGACACAAGAGAAAGCTTACTAATTTCATCATATCTGTTTTTGGAAAGGAGCTGGAATAGCCCTTGAGAGAGAATAATGTGGGGAAAGAACAGGGTTGCAGGATTGACAGGAGCTGGTAAGGACTTGAAGGATTGAATGGCCTTCAGTGGCTATGAATTTAATTTGTAGATGCTGTTATCAATATTTCACAACTTAGCTTATACACTGTTGCCGCAAATATTTTGCAACTTAGTCTTATCCTGGCCCGATATCTAATACTCTTACCTCTGACTCAGAAGGCTGTGGGTTCAACTCTTACTGGAGTGAGGACGTGAGTCTAGACTGACACTTCACTGCATTTCTGAAGGATGATTGTCATGTGAAAGTGTGGCCCAGTTTGTATGTTTTTACTTAAGCCACTTCATAAGTTCATCTTCAATTTTTTGAAGACGGTCCCACTAATCTTTCCTACTTCACACTGCCTTGGAAAAACAGCCAAGATAAAAAGCCCTGTGTAGGAAGGGCTGTGCAGATGCTGGTTTAACCCGAAGATAGACACAAAAAGCTGATGTGACTCAGCGGGCCAGGCAGCATCTCTGGAGAGAAGCAATGGGTGACGTTTCGGGTCGAGACCCTTCTTCAGACTGGTTAGGGGTAAGGGAAACCAGAGATATAGACGATGATGTGGAGAGATAATGAATCAATGAAATGCAAAAAATGTAACGATGATAAAGGAAACCTACTTTATAGCGGACATTGGACATTTTCTCTGGAACTGTAAAGCTACACTGCTGTAAAAACTACATTCTGCACTCTGATATAGTTTTTCTCTTTCACCTGTTGCACTTGATTATATTCATGTATCATGTAACACATCAAACACATCACAAAGACAGCCTTCTTCCACCTCAAAAACATTGCCCGTCTCCGTCCATCCCTCTCATCCACAGCTGCAGAAACCCTCATCCACGCCTTCATCACCTCCCGTCTGGACTACTGCAACAGCCTCCTCTATGGCGCACCCTCAAAAATCATCAATAAACTTCAATACATTCAAAACTCCGCTGCCCGTCTACTCACACACACCTCGATCCGTGACCATATCACCCCCGTCCTTTATAAACTCCACTGGCTCCCCATCCCCCAGAGAATCCAGTACAAAATCCTCCTCATAACCTACAAAGCCCTCCATAACCTGGCCCCATCCTACCTGACCGACCTCCTCCACAGGCACACTCCCACCTGCACCCTCCGCTCTGCCGCTGCCAATCTCCTATCCCCCCACATCCGGACCAAACTCAGATCCTGGGGGGACAGGGCTTTCTCCATCACTGCTCCCACCCTATGGAACTCACTACCCCAAACCGTTAGAGACTCCTCCACACTCACCACATTCAAAACATCGCTGAAGTCTCACCTGTTCAGTACTGCCTTCAACCACTGAAGGTCACCTCACCTTCTGTCTCCTTTCTCTGTTCATTTATTTATTTACTTATTTATCTATTTATTCATTTCCCTATGTTCTCAAAATCTCTGTAAAGCGTCTTTGAGTATATGAAAAGCGCTATATAAATAAAATGCATTATTATTATTATTATGTTATAGTATGATCCGATTACTGTTACTTTAGAGATACAGCGCAGAAACAGGCCCTTCGACCCACTGAGTCTGTGCTGACTAATAATCACCCTTGTACTGTACAATACCTTGAACACTATCCTACGCTCCAGTGACAATTACAATTTACAATTTTTCCTGAGGCCATTCAACCTACAAACCTGGACTTCTTTGGGATGTGGAGGAAAGTCAAGTCAAGTTTATCTGTCACATACATATACAAGATGTGCAGTGAAATGAAAGTGGCAACGCCTGCGGATTGTGCTAAACTACAAAACAGAATAGAAAAAAAATGTTAATACAAAAAATAAATTAATACAGTAAATTAAATTAGTCCCTGGTGATATGAGAGTTAACAGTCCTGATGGCCTGTGGGAAGAAACTCCGTCTCATCCTCTCTGTTTTCACAGCGTGACAGCGGGGGCGTTTGCCTGACCGTAGCAGCTGGAACAGTCCGCTGCTGGGGTGGTAGGGGTCCCCCATAATGTTGCTGGCTCTGGATCTGCACCTCCTGATGTATAGGTCCTGCAGGGGGGCGAGTGTAGTTCCCAAGCGGATCATCCGGAGAAAACCCACGCAAGTTCACGGGGAGAATGTACAAACTCTGAAAAGACAGCACCTGTAGTCTGGATTGAACCCAGGTCTCTGGCGCTGTAAGGCAGCAACTCTACCACTGCACCCCTAGTTATAGCAAACAAAAGCTTTTCTTTGTGTATTGGCACACAGAACAATGATAAACAAAACCAATGCCAAGCAGTCAGTTACAGACAAAGATACAAGAGGAGCAAGATGAACCACCCCATCCAAATCGCCTATACTGAAGTATAGTATGTAAAGGAGCGTAACGTCCGCCATTTTAGTAGGCAAAAACCACCATTCGCTCTGCCTCTTGCAGTGTAATCAGTATTTTGGGAGAACAGCATGTGTGATGATACCATAAAAATGCAGAATATATCTCATCTATCAATTCACAGATTTTTGTTATTTTTCTTTTTAAATGTCTCTGCAAGTTTCTGCCTACTAAAATGGCGCCGTGACGTACTACGGTTTTTAGGGTCGAGTGGTCTATCTTCTTCTGCTCTAATATCTTCGGTTCCAGACTCCTACCACAATTTGTAAGAAAGCATTTTTCCGCAAATCCTCTCTGATTTTACCAATGAACCTGTGAGTAATTCCTTCAATCATTGACTTGGGAAATCCCCGTAGTCATTGAATTGAGAAAGTTGCTGTCCATTTGTCCCACCGAGGGAAATTTTGCCGAGTTACTGTTTATCTCTCAAAATGCTTCTGAAGGCATCAAAGGGATTTTAAGACGCAAGGAACTGCTGATGCTGTTTTCTCGAGCATAAGGCACAGAGTGCTGGAGAAACTCAGCAGGTCAGGCAACATCTGTGGAGAACATGGATATGGGTCGGGACCCATCTTCAGACTGATGATAGAAGGCGGGAGAAAGCTGGAAGAGAGGTGGGGCAGGTCCAGGCCAGGGAAGTGACCTTTCAGATGTTTTATAAGAAAATAACTGCAGATGCTGGTACAAATCGAAGGTATTTATTCACAAAATAAATGCTGGTTTAAACTGAAGATAGACACAAAATGCTGGAGTAACTCAGCAGGTCTGGAGAGAAGGAATGGGCGACATTTCGGGTCGAGACCCTTCTTCAGACTGTAAAACATTAAAATCAGTAAAACATTTCAGATGTTTTAGTTCGTTCCCACAGCAACAGGTGGCAGGAGGCCATGAAGGAACTGCAGATGCTGGCTTACAAAAAAAGACACAGAGTGCTGGAGTGACCAAACAGGTCAGGCTGCATCTCTGGAGAACAGTGACTTTTTGGGTCGAGGCCCTTTTTCAAGCTGCTGGCAAATTTAAATAAAAGGCACAAAGTGCTGGAGTAACTCAACGAGAACGTGGATAGGCAAAGTTTTGTGTCAGACTGACTGCAGTGCGGGGAAGGGGTTGGACTGTTATTGTTGGGTAATAAAGGAAGGTGACGGAGTATTCTTAGCAGTGGAGAGGGGATGGTAGGGTGGGGATGGTTGGTTGGTGAAACATGAAGCGCTGCGGCTTGAATAGCTGGGAACTACCGCTCCTGAAACGCCTCCACCCACGGCCGTGACTGGAGCTCTCCGGTAGAACGTTAGTTGTGCAGAGCCCTTAACATGAATCTACCGCACGCAGGGTCCTCTCTGCTGCAAGGGAACTGAAAGTGCGAGCTGCAGCGCGCTGTCACAGCAGGCTGCAATCGATGCCTGATCGCACGTGCTTCGGCTCGGTCTGCAGGGCCCTGCTGCTAAGCTCTGGCTCTGATTTAGGAAGTGATAATAGGATGTTTGCTTCAAGCGCAGGCTCTCAGTTTGTGCACGGAAGCTCAGAGTTTGCAGCTTCAAGCTGCTAGAGTGAGCAGCTGCACCAGAGATCGGCTCGTTGCATGGCACCTGGGCCTGATCCAAGAGTTCCCGAACCATAGAATCACACAGAGATAGAGCATGGGCTCAGGCCCTTTGGCCCATCGAGACCATGCTGACCATCAAGAGTCAAGAGTGTCTTAGTGTCATGCACCGATGAGCCAAAACATTATGACCACCTGCCTAATATGCTGTTGGTCCTCCGTGTGCAGCCCCATACGCAGCAGGGTGCGATGCACTGTGTATTGTGACACATTCCTCCCGTGACCACCATTAAGATTTTCTGTGTGTTGTCCCACAGTAGACCTTCTGTTGGTTCGGACCAGACAGGATAGCCTTCGTTGCCCTCGCGCATCGATGAGCCTTGGGCGCCCAACACCCTGTCGCCGGTTTGTGGTTTGTCCCTCCTCGGACCACTGTCGGTAGGTACTCACCACTGCTGACCGGGAGCACCCCACAAGCCTTGCCGTTTCAGAGATGCTCTGACCCAGTCGTCTGGCCATAACAATTTGGCCCTTGTCAAAGTCGCTCAGGCCTATACTCCTGCCCATTTCTCCTGCATCCAACAGAATAAACTTCAAGAACTGACTGTTCGATTTATTCACAAAATGCTGGAGTAACTCAGCAGGTCAGGCAGCATCTCGGGAGAGAAGGAATGGGTGACGTTTCGGGTCGAGACCCTTCTTCAGTCTGAACTCCAGCATTTTGTGAATAAATCGATTTGTACCAGCATCTGCAGTTATTTTCTTATACTTCTTAAGAACTGACTGTTCACTTGCTGCCTAATATATCCCACCCCTTGACAGGTGCCATTGTAACAAGATAATCAATGTTATTCACTTTGCCTGTCAGTGGTCATAATGTTTTGGCTAATGTCCCAGGCAGAGCGATTAAATTCTTACTTGCTGCAGCACAAAATATGTAAACATAGTACTCTGTAAACAATAAAACAAAGGAAAAAAAAATCAGTGTGAGGCATCTTAAGGATTCTAAAAAGATAACCAGGGGCTCTATATCTACAATAGACACAAACTGTGTGAGTAACTCAGTGGGATAGGCAGCATCTCCCTATAGAAGGAATGGGTGATGTTTCCCAACGTCACCCATTCCTTCTCTCCAGAGTTGCTGCCTGTCCCGCTGAGTTACTCCAGCATTTTGTGTCTACCTTCGGTGTAAACCAGCATCTGCAGTTCCTTCTTACAAACAGGCATCTCTTCTTCACAGCTTTGTGGTATTGACTTTCACATCCACTTGAGAAGGCAGATAATTCAATTGCTTATCGCTCCCTTGGCTCTGCTGCAAAGTGTCGATGTAGTTGCTTAGGTTTTGAGTCTCTGAAGTGGGACTAAACCTCCTGAGTCAGGGGTGAGCGTGCTCCCCTCTGAGCCCGAGATGACACCTAGAAGACAACAGAATAAATCTGCCGCTTTACCAGAAACCGGAGTTGGAAACTGCAAAAGAGAGTAGGGCACGTGGATGCATGCACGTGGATCAGAGAAACGCGATAGCAGCAGGTTGGTTGGAATGTAGTACATGGGCATGTAACAAATGGGGCTGTAGAGAGCATCCTGTCCGGCAACATTACAGTCTGGTTTGGGAACAGCTCTGCCCAGGACAGGATGGCCCTGCAGAGAGTAGTGCGTTCGGCAGAACGCACCATGGGAACTACACTCGTCCCCCTGCAGGACCTATACATCAGGAGGTATAGATCGAGAGCAAGCAACATTATGAGGGACCCCTGCCACCCCAGCAACGGACTGTTCCAGATGCTACGGTCAGGCAAACGCCTCCGCTGTCACGCTGTGAAAACGGAGAGGATGAGACGGAGTTTCTTCCCACAGGCCATCAGGACTGTTAACTTTTATAACTCCAGGGACTAAATTTTGTCTTCTCTGTATTAACTGTATTAATTTTATTTATATGCTGTAACTGTAATTCTTTTTTGTGCACAATCCGCAGGCATTGCCACTTTCATTTCAATGCACATCATGTATGTGCATGTGACAAATAAACTTGACTTGACTTGACTTGACTTGTTAGTGATGCACCATGTAAATAGGCCCTTCGGCCCTCCAAGTCCACACCACCCATTGATCACCCATTCACACTAGTATTATTTATCCCACTTCCTCATCCACTCCCTGTATGCTAGGGGCAATTTACAGAGGCTAGTTAACCTACAAACCCACACATCTTTGGGATCTGAAGAAAGGTCTCGACCCAAATCTCTCCAGAGGTGCTGCCTGTCCAGCTGAGATACTCCAGCATTTTGTGTCTCTCTTCGGTTTAGACCAGCATCTGCAGTTCCTTCCTAACAAATATCTTTGGTATCAAACGGGTACAACTCAGGTTGGAATGTGACACAGCAGATGCCTGAACTGACCTTTGGGAGTTATAGTCAAGAGTCTTCTTGTGCAATTTGAAACTTACCCAATACACCATCAGTGGAAGGGCACGGTGGCACAGCTAACTGGGCTGATGCCCCAGGTCCAATCTTACCCTTTCAGTGCTGTCTGTGCGGAGTTTGCGCGTTCTCCCCCCGTGACTGCATGGGCCCCCCCCCCCCCCCCCAGGTGCTCCGGTTTCCCCTCACATCCCAAAAACATGCACGTTGGCAGGTAAATTGGCCGCTGTAAATTGCCCCCATGTCTAGATGAGTGGTAGAATTTAGATGGGGAGTTGGGTGGGGTGGGGTGGAGTTGATGAGATGGGAAGAGTAGATTATAGGGAAAAGAGTTGGAGATGGGGGGGTGTTGGGGCTTCTCCATGAGCTGGCACAGGCTCGATGGGCTGAATGGCCTCCAATGTTATGAGGAAAGATGGAGCAGTTGTAAAGGACAGGTGGGCTGTTGCATCTCCAACACTGTGAGAGCTTAAAGTTTTGTTTCATTTGGGTCAAAGATTCCGAATTTTAAAGGGAGAGAGGGTGGGAGTGTTAAGGTTTAGGAAATAAATTTTCGAGGGCCAAGTCTGACAAATAACTGCGGACGGTAAGATAAAGACAACCAGGAATGCTCAAAATGGTGGCCTTTCAGACTGGAGTACTTAGTCCCCAATGGGCTTGATATGCACCAATACACCCGGGAATTAAGAAGTGGATTAGGCGCTTCGGCCCAACAGTTCCATTCAGTTTAGTTTATCATCATGTGTACTGAGGTACAGTGAAAAGCTTTTGTTCCGTGCTAACTAGTCAGCGGAAAGACTATGCCTGATTACAATCAAGCCATTCACAGTGTACAGATACATGATAAGGGAATAACATTTAGTGCATGACAAAGCCAGTAAAGTCCGATCAAAGATAGTCCGAGGATCTCCAATGAGGTAGATAGTAGTTCATGATTGCTCTCTGGTTGTGGTAGGAAGATTTAATTGCCTGATAACAGCTGGGAAGACACTGTCCCTGAATCTGGAGGTGTGCGTTTTCACACTTCTATACCTTTTACCCGATGGGAGAGGGGAGGAGTGGCCAGGGTGCGACTCGTCCTTGATTATGTTGTTGTCCTTGCCGGGGCAGCGTGAGGAACAGCCTGTTCTGTTACCATTAGTCTGATTCTAACCACAACTCTGCATTCTCACCCACCCCTTACACACAAAGAACCTATCCACCTCTCCCTCCGAAATATTCACAGACAAATATCTTTGGTATCAAATAGGTACTACTCAGGTTGGAATGTGACACAGCAGATGCCTGAACTGACCTTTGGGAGTTACAGTCAAGAGTCTTGTGCAATTTGAAACTTACCCAATACACCATCAGTGGAATGGCACGCACGGTGGCACAGCTAACTGGGCTGATGCCACAGGTCCAATCTTACCTTTCAGTGCTGTCTGTGCGGAGTTTGCGCGTTCTCCCCCCGTGACTGCATGGGTCCCCCCCCCAGGTGCTCCGGTTTCCCCTCACATCCCAAAAACATGCACGTTGGCAGGTAAATTACCCACTGTAAATTACCCCCATGTCGAGGTGAGTGGTAGAATTTAGATGGGGAGTTGGGTGGGGTGGGGTGGAGTTGATGAGATGGGAAGAGTAGATTACAGGGAATAGAATTGGAGATGTAGGGGGGTTGTTGGGACTTCTCCATGAGCTGGCACAGGCTCGATGGGCCGAATGGCCTCCAATGTTATGAAGAAAGATGGAGCAGTTGTAAAGGATGGGTGGGCTGTTGCATCTCCAACACTGTGAGAGCTTAAAGTTTTGTTTCATTTGGGTCAAAGATTCAGAATTTTAAAGGGAGAGAGGGTGGGAGTGTTAAGGTTTAGGAAATAAATTTTCGAGGGCCAAGTCTGACAAATAACTGCGGACGGTAAGGTAAAGACAACCAGGAATGCTCAAAATGGTGGCCTTTCAGACTGGAGTACTTAGTCCCCAATGGGCTTGATATGCACCAATACACCCGGGAATTAAGAAGTGGATTAGGCGCTTCGGCCCAACAGTTCCATTCAGTTTAGTTTATCATCATGTGTACCGAGGTACAGTGAAAAGCTTTTGTTCCTTGCTAACTAGTCAGCGGAAAGACTATGCCTGATTACAATCAAGCCATTCACAGTGTACAGATACATGATAAGGGAATAACATTTAGTGCATGACAAAGCCAGTAAAGTCCGATCAAAGATAGTCCGAGGATCTCCAATGAGGTAGATAGTAGTTCAGGATTGCTCTCTGGTTGTGGTAGGATGATTTAATTGCCTGATAACAGCTGGGAAGACACTGTCGCTGAATCTGGAGGTGTGCATTTTCACACTCTATACCTTTTACCCGCTGGGAGAGGGGAGGAGTGGCCAGGGTGCGACTCGTCCTTGATTATGTTGTTGTCCTTGCCGGGGCTGCGTGAGGAACAGCCTGTTCTGTTACCATTAGTCTGATTCTAACCACAACTCTGCATTCTCACCCACCCCTTACACACAAAGAACCTATCCACCTCTCCCTCCGAAATATTCACAGACAAATATCTTTGGTATCAAATAGGTACTACTCAGGTTGGAATGTGACACAGCAGATGCCTGAACTGACCTTTGGGAGTTACAGTCAAGAGTCTTGTTGTGCAATTTGAAACTTACCCAATACACCATCAGTGGAATGGCACGCACGGTGGCACAGCTAACTGGGCTGATGCCAGAGGTCCAATCTTACCTTTCAGTGCTGTCTGTGCGGAGTTTGCGCGTTCTCCCCCCGTGACTGCATGGGTCCCCCCCCCAGGTGCTCCGGTTTCCCCTCACATCCCAAAAACATGCACGTTGGCAGGTAAATTGCCCGCTGTAAATTACCCCCATGTCGAGGTGAGTGGTAGAATTTAGATGGGGAGTTGGGTGGGGTGGGGTGGAGTTGATGAGATGGGAAGAGTAGATTACAGGGAATAGAATTGGAGATGTAGGGGGGTTGTTGGGACTTCTCCATGAGCTGGCACAGGCTCGATGGGCCGAATGGCCTCCAATGTTATGAAGAAAGATGGAGCAGTTGTAAAGGATGGGTGGGCTGTTGCATCTCCAACACTGTGAGAGCTTAAAGTTTTGTTTCATTTGGGTCAAAGATTCAGAATTTTAAAGGGAGAGAGGGTGGGAGTGTTAAGGTTTAGGAAATAAATTTTCGAGGGCCAAGTCTGACAAATAACTGCGGACGGTAAGGTAAAGACAACCAGGAATGCTCAAAATGGTGGCCTTTCAGACTGGAGTACTTAGTCCCCAATGGGCTTGATATGCACCAATACACCCGGGAATTAAGAAGTGGATTAGGCGCTTCGGCCCAACAGTTCCATTCAGTTTAGTTTATCATCATGTGTACTGAGGTACAGTGAAAAGCTTTTGTTCCGTGCTAACTAGTCAGTGGAAAGACTATGCCTGATTACAATCAAGCCATTCACAGTGTACAGATACATGATAAGGGAATAACATTTAGTGCATGACAAAGCCAGTAAAGTCCGATCAAAGATAGTCCGAGGATCTCCAATGAGGTAGATAGTAGTTCATGATTGCTCTCTGGTTGTGGTAGGATGATTTAATTGCCTGATAACAGCTGGGAAGACACTGTCCCTGAATCTGGAGGTGTGCATTTTCACACTTCTATACCTTTTACCCGATGGGAGAGGGGAGGAGTGGCCAGGGTGCGACTCGTCCTTGATTATGTTGTTGTCCTTGCCGGGGCAGCGTGAGGAACAGCCTGTTCTGTTACCATTAGTCTGATTCTAACCACAACTCTGCATTCCCACCCACCCCTTACACACAAAGAACCTATCCACCTCTCCCTCCGAAATATTCACAGACAAATATCTTTGGTATCAAATAGGTACAACTCAGGTTGGAATGTGACACAGCAGATGCCTGAACTGACCTTTGGGAGTTACAGTCAAGAGTCTTGTTGTGCAATTTGAAACTTACCCAATACACCATCAGTGGAATGGCACGCACGGTGGCACAGCTAACTGGGCTGATGCCACAGGTCCAATCTTACCTTTCAGTGCTGTCTGTGCGGAGTTTGCGCGTTCTCCCCCCGTGACTGCATGGGTTCCCCCCCCAGGTGCTCCGGTTTCCCCTCACATCCCAAAAACATGCACGTTGGCAGGTAAATTGCCCGCTGTAAATTACCCCCATGTCGAGGTGAGTGGTAGAAGTTAGATGGGGAGTTGGGTGGGGTGGGGTGGCGTTGATGAGATGGGAAGAGTAGATTACAGGGAATAGAATTGGAGATGTAGGGGGGTTGTTGGGACTTCTCCATGAGCTGGCACAGGCTCGATGGGCCGAATGGCCTCCAATGTTATGAGGAAAGATGGAGCAGTTGTAAAGGACGGGTGGGCTGTTGCATCTCCAACACTGTGAGAGCTTAAAGTTTTGTTTCATTTGGGTCAAAGATTCAGAATTTTAAAGGGAGAGAGGGTGGGAGTGTTAAGGTTTAGGGAGTAAATTTTCGAGGGCCAAGTCTATCAAATAGCTGCAGACGGTAAGGTAAAGACAACCAGGAATGCTCAAAATGGTGGCCTTTCAGACTGGAGTACTTAGTCCCCAATGGGCTTGATATGCACCAATATACCCGGGAATTAAGAAGTGGATTAGGCGCTTCGGCCCAACAGTTCCATTCAGTTTAGTTTATCATCATGTGTACTGAGGTACAGTGAAAAGCTTTTGTTCCGTGCTAACTAGTCAGCGGAAAGACTATACCTGATTACAATCAAGCCATTCACAGTGTACAGATACATGATAAGGGAATAACATTTAGTGCATGACAAAGCCAGTAAAGTCCGATCAAAGATAGTCCGAGGATCTCCAATGAGGTAGATAGTAGTTCAGGATTGCTCTCTGGTTGTGGTAGGATGATTTAATTGCCTGATAACAGCTGGGAAGACACTGTCCCTGAAACTGCGTTTTCACACTTCTACACCTTTTACCCGATGGGAGAGGGGAGGAATGGCCAGGGTGCAACTCGACCTTGATTATGTTGTTGTCCTTGCCGGAGCAGCGTGAGGAACAGCCTGTTCTGTTACTATTAGTCTGATTCTAACCACAACTCTGCATTCCCACCCATCCCTTACACACAAAGAACCTATCCACCTCTCCCTCCGAAATATTCACAGACAAGGCTCCCACGCTCCATTGAGGAAGAACTTTGCAAAGACTCTGAGGGAAAGTCTCAGTCTTGCCTTAAATGGACAACCCTTCAGTTTTAAACGTTTGGCCACTTGTTTTAGATTCTCTCAGAAGAGGAAATGTCATCTTCACATCCCCTTTCTCAAGACTCCTCAGGGTCTGACATACTTCAACAAAGTCACTTGGCAGAGGGTTCAAGTCCAGCCTGCCCAATCTTCTTTCTTCATAAGATAACCCACCCATCACAAGTATCACTCCTTCTCTGAACTGCTTCTAATGCCATTCACCATAAGATCCAGGAGCAGAATTGGGCCATTCAGCCCATCGAGTCTACTCTGCCATTCGATCATGGCTGATCTATTTTTCCCTCTCAACCTCATTCTCCTGCCTTCTCCCTGTAACCTTTGAGTCAAGAGTCAAGAGTGTTCTATTGTCGAACGTCCCAGGTAGAACAATGAAATTCTTACTTGCAGCAGCACAACAGAATATGTAAACATAGAACATTGAAAACAATATAATAAATGAGAAGAAAAAAAAGTTCAGTAGGAAAATAACTGCAGATGCTGGTTCAAATCGGAGGTAGACACAAAATGCTGGAGTAACTCAGCGGGTCAGACAGCATCTCAGTCTGAAGAAGGGTCTCGATCCAAAACGTCATCCATTCCTTCTCTCCTGAGATGCTGCCTGACCCGCTGAGTTACTCCAGCATTTTGTGTCTACCTTCAACACACACACTCACATATATGTACACATTTAAGAAAAACAATAATAGTGCAATAATGATAATAATAGTCTATGTAGTTCAGAGCTTATTAGAGGTTGTGGTGTTTAACAGCCTAATGGCTGTAGGGAAGAAGCTGTCCCTGAACCTAGACGTTACCGTTTTCAGGCTCCTGTACCTTCTTCCCGATGGCAGGGGTGAAATGAGTGCATGGCCCCTTACTAAGGGTGTGACAACCTTACTAATCAAGAATTCGGACTGAAGAAGGGCCTCGACCCAAAACGTCACCTATTCCTTCTCTCCAGAGATGCTGCCTGTCTTGCTGAGTTAGTCCAGCATTTTGTGTCCATCTCCAATGAGCTAAATGTCCCATCTGACTTCATCACATCTCATATCTCTAATAGTCTTAAGTTTCCTTGCCATAAAGTGGGCTTATAATGTTTAGGAAGTTTAGGAACACTTTAACTCCCCTTCCCATTCCCGCACTGACCTTACTGTCCTAGGCCTCCTCCATTGTCAGAGTAAGGCCAAATGCAAATGCAACCTCATATTTTGCTTGGGCAGCTTACAAACCAGTGGTATGAATATTTGTTTTCTCTAACTTCAAGTAACCCTTGCATCCCCCCTCTCTCTCTGTCCCTCCCCACCCTAGTCATAAGACTAGTTTCACTGTTGTCCTATTGAGTTTCACTGTCTGTGTAACTTATCACCTAGCGCACAGCCAACAACAGACCATTGTGGGTTCCACCTTTCCTTGATCATCGTTACCTTTTGCATATCTTTCCTTCATTTGTTCTAGATTTCTCGATTTCACCATCTATCTGTCTCATTTCCTTTTCCCCTGTATCTCAGTCTGAAGAAGAGTCTCGACTGGAAAAATCACCTATTCCTTTTCTTCAGTGATGCTGCCTGACCCGCTGGGTTACTCCAGCTTTTTTGTGTTGATGTTCAGACGTAATGTTTCTGTATTTGACCAGGAACCACAAACGATTTGTGTTAGAGGCTGTGCGTTATCTGAGTATTATGGTGGGAGTTGCAATGGAGACTGTACTGTATAGTTTCCATAGCACTGCAAGAGCTACATGCAATGGCCAAATCAAAGAGTGAATGGTTCAGTGTAACTCTACTGTAAATGCGTGTCAAAATGATAGCATTAACACCTGTGAATATCACATCAAATCCCTCATTACATCACAAGAAGAGCAGTCATAAGAAGAGCAATAGCAAAATGTACTGGCAACTGAAATAAGAACTGAAAATACTGGAAATGATTGGCAGGTCAACCAGAATGTGAAAGTGAAGAGGTGGTTTGATGCTTTGAGGAAGAATACTTTAGAGGAAGGTCACACAATTGAAACATCATTTCTAGGATTTAAAAACAAAAGTTTCAAAATGAAAACTTCTGCCGTTTGTTGTTGGGCCCTGCAGTTCTCCCCCAAAGCCCCCTACATGCTGAGAAATGCAAAGGGGAATACTGGAGATGATGGCAAAGTGTGGGTGTTTTAGGGGTAGGTTGTTAATGATGGGAGATTTTGGGAGCTCCCTGCCAGCAATACACCCATGCAAAATTTGCTGGCCCTTCAGTTCTGTGCTGTGAACAAATTCTCGCACAACTAGGGCATCCAGTAAATAATGTCACAGAAGATTTTGGAGATTAAAAGACCATCCCAGCTGCTCCAGCACTTTGGGAGAAGCCTCAGTTTAGCCTTGCGCTAAACGTTATTCCCTCTATCCTGTATCTACACACTGTGAACCGCCTGATTGTCATCATGTATAGTATTTTTGCAGACTGGATACTGCGCAACAAAACAGCTTTTCACTGTACACGTACATGTATAGCATGTACACCATAGCATGTACACATGACAACAAGAAGCTAAACTAGGAACAGGCCTTTTGACCCACAATAACTGCACCAAAAAAGGTTAAAATTGATGCCAAGTTTAACTGATTGCCTCTGCCTGCACGTGAACCGTATCCTGACATTCCCTGCTTATCCACGTGCCTATCCAAAAGCCTCCTAAACGCCACTATCGTATCTATCTACACCACCACCCCTGGTGTGTAGGAAATAAAAACTGCAGATGCTGGTTTAAATCGAATGTTCACACTTACACCCCAGCGGTATGAACGTTGACTTCTCCCACTTCAGGTGGTCCCTGCGTCCCCTCTCTATCCCCTCCCCTTCCCAGTTCTCCCACCATTGTTCCTGTCTCCGACTACATCCTATCTTTGTCCCGCCCCCTCCGCTGACATCAGTCTGAAGCGTCACCCATTCCTTCTCCCCAGAGATGCTGCCTGACACGCTGAGTTACTCCAGCATTCTGTGTCCACCACCCCTGGTGGCGTGTTCCAGGTATCCACCATCCTCTCTGTAAATAAATTGCCCCGCGCATCTCCTTTAAACCTTCCCCCTCTAACCTCAAGGCTGTGCCCTCCAGTCTTTGACATTTCCACCCTGGGACAAAGGTTCTGAAAGTCCACCCTTTGCTTGACATCAGTCAAGCCACTCCCATAGCTTGACATCAGGTTCTGCTTAGTTTATTGTCACGTGTACCAAGGTTTTGTCATGCTTCCATCCTCTCCTTTACTCTCTCGCCCCATAGTTGTGCAACTGACTTCTCCTGATTCATAGCCAATTTACTGTGGAATTTACCTCCATTGCCCTTGCAGAGATTGCATTCCAATTCAGTGGCACCTGATGATTTATAAACAATTCCTTTTGTAGTCTGAGGAAGGGTCTCGACCCAAAACGTCATCCATTCCCTCTCTCCAGAGATGCTGCCTGTCCCGTTGAGTTACTCCAGCTTTTTTATGTCTGACTTCCTTTTGTAGTTCATTCTTTTAGAATTGGCTACGGTCAGAGAAGGCTGAACAGGAGACTGGGTTTTTCCCCTCCCACTTGACTATTCTAGGAAGGGACTATCTCTGAAAGTCCGGGGAATTCCCAATGAGACCAATTGGGCCATAATACTAGCCTGATAAATTTCCTTTCTTTCCCACTAATCTTTGCCAGTGGAACAACAACTTACCAGGCACAGGGCAGGAAAGAATTTATCCCAATCTTGCTTCATGGATAGACAACAGAAACATAATCAAGGACGAGTCTCACCACAAACACTCCCTCTTCTCTCTCTTTTCCCCTTTTCTATCAGGCAAGAGGTACAGAAGTGTGAAAACACACACTTCCAAATTCAGAGCCAGTTTCTTCCCAGCCGTTATCAAGCAACTGAACATCCCATCATCAGCTAAAGAGTGGTCCTGACCTACCATCTACCTCATTGGAGATCGCCAGACTATCTTCAATCGGACTTTGTCTTGCACTGGAAATTATTCCCTTAATCATGTATCTGTATGTTGTGGACAGCTTGATTGTAATCATGTATGGTCTTTCCGCTGACTTGATAGCGCGCAACACAAAAGCTTTTCACAGTTCCTCGGTACACGTGACAGTAAACTAAACTCAAACGCTAGTGGAGGTCACCTCTCCCTCTCTGAGCTGAGGCAAATGGTTTAATTCGCACCACCATTAACTAGTAGCAGATCGAGGTAATGATGGTGGGACCAGGGATAGGGCAAGCCTGCTCCGACCATTTGTTAAGATCCTTGCTGAATGTCAATTTTGACCCCACCTTCTGTCTGATCCCCATATCCGTTAATTCCCAAAGAGCTATTGATTTCATGCTTTAGCTTTCTTTGGGATATGCAATTGGCATATTTTTAATGTATGTAACTTGAGAAGTTGAGGCACAGTCGATGTAGAGTCATAGTATGAAAACAGGCCGTTCAGCCCAACTTGCCCATGACCATCAAGATATCCCATCTACACTTGTCCCATCTGTCTGTGTTTGGTGCCTGTCCCTCTAAACCTTTCCTATCCATGTATTTGTCCAAATGTCTTTTAAATATTGTTATAGTACCTACATCACCTACCTCCCCTGGCAGCCCGTTCCATGTACCCACCATGCCAACCCATAGATATTTATTGTCATTGTCCTTGAAAGTTAGTGCTGACCAACCTTAGAACAGGTGTCTGGATGGGAAAGTTTGAGGGATTGGACCAGGCATGGACAAATTGGACTAGCTTGGATGGGACATATCGGTCAGCATGGACAAGATGGGCCAAAGGGTTAGTATTTGGGTTGCCCGATTCTATGACTCGATAACATCTTGACACCTCACAGTCTGCACAGGAACACATATCCAAAATGTACTTAAATTCAGTGAGCAAAGTTGGGGGGATTTGAACACTAGATGACCAATCCAGGTCTCTAGATTACTAAGGCCACCAACCCACACACAAAACAAACAGGGAGCTAGAAGGAGGCAACTCTAGAGTCATAGTCATACAGCATGGAAACAGACCCTTCGGCCCGAATTGTGCATGCTGACCAAAATACCCTGTCGAAGCTAGCCCCACCTGCCCACGTTGTTTAATATCCCTCTACACATTTCCTATCTATAACAGTCTAGAGGTTGGATCTCAGCAGTTAGAGGCACAGCTACCACTGATGAAGTGTTAGAATTCACGATAAAGAAGGCAATAATTAACTTGGGCTATGGTACAGAATGAGAGAGATAGGGAGAAGAGTAAAAGGGGGAGAGAGGGAGGGCGAGAGACGCAGACAGGGAGACAGAGAGAGACACAGAAGACAGAGAGAGATAGAGACAAGGAAGCTAGAGAGACAGAGAGAGAGAGTGAGAGATTCAGAGAGAGAGAGACGGAGAGAGAGAGAGAGAGACGGAGAGAGAGAGAGAGACGGAGAGAGAGAGAGACGGAGAGAGAGAGAGACGGAGAGAGAGAGAGACGGAGAGAGTGAGAGACAGAGAGAGAGAGAGAGACAGAGAGAGAGAGACATGTTGAGAGAGAGAGACGGAGAGAAAGGGAGACGTTGAGAGGCAGAGAGACGTTGAGAGGCAGAGAGAAAAATAAGAAGCAAGGGACATGGAGGGAGATATAGGGAGAGAGTCAGAGACAAAAAGTTCAAGAACTGAAGAGTTAAGGAACTGCAGACACTGGTTTACACAAAAAAGACACAAAGTGCTGGAGTACCTCTGCGGGTCAGGCAAATTCTCTGGAGAACATGAATAGGTGACCCGAAACGTCACCCATTCTTTCTCAATAGACAATAGACAATAGACAATAGACAATAGGTGCAGGAGTAGGCCATTCGGCCCTTCGAGCCAGCACCACCATTCAGTGTGATCATGGCTGATCATTCTCAATCAGTACCCCGTTCCTGCCTTCTCCCTGAGTACCCCCTGACTCCGCTATCCTTAAGAGCTCTATCTAGCTCTCTCTTGAATGCATTCAGAGAATTGGCCTCCACTGCCTTCTGAGGCAGAGAATTTCATAGATTTACAACTCTCTGACTGAAAAAGTTTTTCCTCTTCTCTGTTCTAAATGGCCTACCCCTTATTCTTAAACTGTAGCCCCTGGTTCTGGACTCCCCCAACATTGGGAACATGTTTCCTGCCTCTAACGTGTCCAACCCCTTAATAATCTTATGTGTTTCGATAAGATCCCCTCTCATCCTTCTAAATTCCAGTGTATACAAGCCTAGTCGCTCCAGTCTTTCAACATATGACAGTCCCGCCATTCCGGGAATTAACCTAGTAAACCTACGCTGCACGCCCTCAATAGCAAGAATATCCTTCCTCAAGTTTGGAGACCAAAACTGCACACAGTACTCCAGGTGCGGTCTCACTAGGGCCCTGTACAACTGCAGAAGGACCTCTTTACTCCTATACTCAACTCCTCTTGTTATGAAGGCCAACATTCCATTGGCTTTCTTCACTGCCTGCTGTACCTGCATGCTTCCTTTCAGTGACTGATGCACTAGAACACCCAGATCTCGTTGTACGTCCCCTTTTCCTAACTTGACACCATTCAGATAATAATCTGCCTTCCTATTCTTACCACCAAAGTGGATAACCTCACACTTATCCACATTAAACTGCATCTGCCATGCATGCGCCCACTCACACAACCTGTCCAAGTCACCCTGCAACCTCATAGCATCTTCCTCACAGTTCACACTACCACCCAGCTTTGTATCATCTGCAAATTTGCTAATCAGAGATCCAGAGATGTTGTCTGTCCCGCTGAGTTACTCCAGCATTTTGCATCTATCTTCATGAGTAGGTGACATTTCGGTTTGGAAGAAATGGCCCCGACCCGAAACGCCACCTATCCATGTTCCCCAGAGATGCTGCCTGACCCGTGTCAACTTCACGAGCGGCACCCTCTCCAACGTGTGATTGAAGGGTGCTTGTATTCTCGTTTGCTCTTGCTTCAGTGAGCGGTGTGTAACCTACTGAACCACTTCTGTGGAGCATGGCCTGTTGCCTGACCTACTTCATGACCGAGAGTGAAGAGACACAGTCATCACACGATGATTGGCTTTTCGAAGCTGCCTACCAACTGAGTTAACATGACCTAGTTAGACAGCTTGGACAGACATTTTCTGTCTGCAGACGCTGAAATCTGAAGCAACAAACATTGTGCTGGAGGATAAGATATAAGAAAATAACTGCAGATGCTGGTACAAATCGATTTATTCACAAAATGCTGGAGTAACTCAGCAGGTCAGGAGGAACTCAGCGGGCTGGGCAGCAACTGTATGTGGTGGTGGGGGGCATGGACAATTGCCTTCCTCATGTCCTGAGGTGCAGTGTGACTTGTTGAGTTCCTCCAGCAGTTTGTTTGGTTCTGTGTAAAGTTGGAAGAGGTTCTAGCTTTACACAATCCAGTCTTGCTTTGTGGAAAAGGAGTTGCACAATACAATAACCATATTTCTACACATTCAGACAACTTCCAGTAATACGTGAACACAATCAACTGGAAAGCTAATCCATTATTAACAGACGCTGTGCTCATTTATTAACCTGTGCAGGTCTTGAGTATACAGGAGTTACGTAATATTACGTTTTGCAAAAGGAAACACACATCATGGATGTTCCTAAGCCTTCTTGTAAACGTAGTCAGAAGCTTTTTCCATCAGTCAGAACCCTTTCCCCAGAATGGAAATGTCAAAACCTAGAGGGCATATTTTTAAAGCAAGAAGGGTAATAATTAAAGGAGATGTTTTATTACATAGAGGATGGTGGATGCCTGCAAGATGCTGCCAATGGTAGTGGAGGCAGATATAATAGTGGTGTTTAAGAGGCTTTTAGATAGGCACATGGATATGCAGAGAATGGAGAGATATGGACCACATGCGGGCAGGTGAGATTAGTTTAGCTTTGGATCATGTTTGGCACAGACATTGTGGGCCAAAGGGCCTCCTCATGTGCTGGACTGTTCTATGTTCTATGTAACATTGTTACTAACTAATGAGAATCCCTAGCACAAGAGGCTCAGTGGTGCACCAGTGGAGTTGCTCCCTTACATCGCTGGAGACCCGGGTTCGATACTGACCACGGGTGCATGTCAGTTTGTACATTCTCCCTGTGACCACGTGGGATTTCTCTGGGTGCTCGGGTTTCCTCCCACATTCCAAAGACGTGCAGGTTTGTAGCTTAATCGGCTTCTGCAAATTGTCCCTGGAGTGTGGGATGCAGAGCTGGGATAACACAGAACTAGTGTATTGGTCGGCACAGACTCAGTGGGCCGAAGGGCATGTTTTCACGCTATCTCTCTGAACTAAACTTAAAACTAAGAGCATTCAGATGGAAAAGGTATATTTGGAAAGGTACTGAGTGCCTCGAATGTATTTGAAGGGAGCATGCAGAGATGAAGAAAATAGGTTGGAAGGTCACAGAACTTCCAAAACAACTTGCCACCCACTACAACACAAGCAATGGCAGTCCCAGAGCCTATGCGCCATGCAAGGTACAGGGGTAGTTTTGTCCCAGCTGTTATCAGGCAACTGAACCATCCTGTCGCCAACTAGAGAGCGGTTCCGACCTCCCACTACCTCATTAGAAACCTTTGAACTATGTTCAACTGGACTTTACTGGACGTTCTCTTGCATTAAACGTCATACTCTTTGTCCTGCATCTGTACACCGTGGATAGCTTGATTGTAATCATGTATAGTCTTTTCGCTGACTGGTTAGCACACAATTCACTGGTGTTTAGAAGGATGAGAGGGGATCTTACAGAAACATATAAAATTATAAAAGGACTGGAGAAGCTAGATGCAGGAAAAATGTTCCCAATGTTGGGCGAGTCCAGAACCAGGGGCCACAGTCTTAGAATAAAGGGGAGGCCATTTAAAACTGAGGTGAGAAAAAAACTTTTTCACCCAGAGAGTTGTGAATTTGTGGAATTCTCTGACACAGAGGGCAGTGGAAGCCAAATCACTGGATGGATTTAAGAGAGAGTTAGATAGAGCTCTAGGGGCTAGTGGAATCAAGGGATATGGGGAGAAGGCAGGCACGGGGTATTGATTGGGGACGATCAGCCATGATCACAATGAATGGCGGTACTAGCTCAAAGGTCCGAATGGCCTCCACCTGCACCTATTTTCTATGTTTCTATGTTTCTACAACAATGCATACAGGTTTGTAGGCTAATTGGTTTCGGTAAAATTGTAAATTGTTCCTAGTGTGTATAGGATAGTGTCAGTGTGCAGGAGGGATTGATGGTCAGCACTGACACGGTGGCCTGAAAGGCCTGTTTCCGCGCTGTATTTCTAAACTTGAAAAAGCTTTTCACTGTACCTTAGTACACGTGACAATAATAAAACTAAGCTAAACTAAGGGTCTTATCGGTTACTATAGAAGTCAGACAACTACAGTGGATGTAAGTTATCCACAAATCTTCAGCAAACATAATCTTTACCGCACAGGAACAGATCACTGAGCTTCACATGGAGTGTTGTAAATATTTATACATCTTTACACCAGAGTGTGAGCTTGTTTAGTCAATATGATGGATTATTTTTTGGACACTCAGGAGAATTAGGCATTGGAGACACAAGTGACTGCAAACGCTGAAATCTTGAGCAAAATACAAATTGCTGGAGTAACTTAGCTGGTCAGGCAGTATCTGTGGAGGAAATGTAAAGGCAGTGTTTCAGGTTGGGACATTTCCAGGATGGAAAGTGGACTTGAGGGGTGAAATGATGGATTGGGCTTAGGTGGTTACATGGCTTATTATTACTTCTACTGTTCTTCTTGAATGTCTTATTCCATATTCTTATCAGTCAGAGTAAACCACATGTCAGATTTATTGTTGACCATCTTATTCCCTCGACTCCTGTCTCCTGAGACATTATCCCTACATTTGCCATATTGGATTCTCTCTTAATCCTAGACCTTTATTAGTTTAAAAAAAATGTTTCTGTTCCAGAATTGAATAGAACAGATCCTCAACTTAGTTTAGTTTAGTTTAGAGCTACAGCGCGGAAACAGGCCCTTCGGCCCACCGGGTCCACACTGATCAATGATCCCCGCCCATTAACACGAGGGACAAATTTTCATTTATACCAAGCCGATTAACGTACAAACCCGTACGTCTTTGGAGTGTGGGAGGAAACTGAAGATCTCGGAGAAAGCGCATGAGGTCACGGGGAGAACGTACAAACTCCGTACAGAGAACCTCGTAATCTGGTGCCAAGACAACATTTCCCTCAATGCCAGCAAGACAAAGGAGATAGGTAATCTATATACTAACTCTCATTTGTTTGTTTGTTTGTTCCTGAACTGTAGCCAAAATGGTACACGATAGCACAACAATTTTAGGCCCACCTTACTCACCGTCGTCCCTTTGGTGCTAATGGAAGAAGTTTCATTGAAATCAGTGTTATGTTTATTAAGTTATTCACATTTTAAAGTTTAAATCTATCTCCGAGGGAGGGAGGGGGAGGGAGGGAGGGAGGATAAGGAGTGTTGAGGGGAAGGGGCGTTGAGGGGAAGTGGGTTGAGGAGAAGGGGGGTTGAGGGGAAGGGGGGTTGAGGGGAAAGGGGAGGGAGTGGGGGGAGGGAGGTGGAGAGTGGGGGAGAGAGGGGGAGGGAGGGGGAGGGAGGGGGAAGGAGGGGGGGAAGGAGGGGAGGGGGACAGGGGAGAGGGGAGGGGGAAGGGGGGAGGGGGAAGGGGGGAGGGGGAGGAGGGGGAGGGAGGGGAGGGGGAGGGGAGGGAAGGGGGGAGGGGGAGGGGGAGGGGGGAGGGGGAGGGGGAGGGGGAGGGGGAGGGGGAGGGGGAGGGGGAGGGGGAGGGGGAGGGGGAGGGGGAGGGGGAGGGGGAGGGGGAGGGGGAGGGGGAGGGGGAGGGGGAGGGGGAGGGGGAGGGGGAGGGGGAGGGGGAGGGGGAGGGGGAGGGGGAGGGGGAGGGGGAGGGGGAGGGGGAGGGGGGGCAGAGAGGGTGCTGTACGAATGCAGGAAAGGTTTGGGCCCAACTGGTCCACTTGGTCTAGTTGACTTCTGAAAGTGAAAGATGGCGCCAAAGTAGAGATGGTCGAATGCTTCAATTCTCAAGGAGAAGATATCACCACCACCTTGTCCCGGACCAGCCATATCAGTTGGGTGCCAGGGGTGGTGTTGGAAGTAGATACAATAGTTGGGGGTTAAGAGGCTTTTAGGTGGGCACATGGATATGCAGGGAATGGAGGAATATGAATCATGTGCAGGGAAGGAAGATTATTTTTTCTTAGCATCATGTTCGGCACAGCCATTGTGGGCCATGGAGCCTGTGCTATACTGTACTCTGTTCTATGTTCCAGATGAATATCTAGCGATAGATCGTGGATAAATACAGTGAAAGCTACCATTTGTGAATAAGATTAATCTGTGGATAAGATTAAGTCTCACACATGTTGAAATATTTGATAGTTCTTGGGTCTGGCAGCAGTAAAATGAACAATCCCACTAAACAAGATCGCCAAAACGCAGCCAGAAACGTATGACAATATAATGATTAAATTATTGGACTTTCGCACAGGATCATGAGTTTGAGGGAGTTCAAATCCCAGTACGTCAGATGGGGAGTTTAACTTCCAGTAATTAAATACATCTGGGATAAAATGATTATAATTGAGATTGTGAAAGTAGTTTGTTATGAATATCCATCTGGTGAACAACTGTTTAGAGGAATTTGCTATGCTGATGTGGTTTGGTCAATTTGTGATTCCAGACTCATCATTGTGGTTGACTACTGACTGAAGTAACACAGCAAGAAAAACGAGTTCAATAGCTATTATTTTGCTTGGGCAGTTTCTAGCTCAGTGGCACAGAGTTGCTGCCTTACAGCGAATGCAGCGCCGGAGACTCAGGTTCGATCCTGACTACGGGCGCCGTCTGTACGGAGTTTGTACGTTCTCCCCGTGACCTGCGTGGGTTTTCTCCGAGATCTTCGGTTTCCTCCCACACTCCAAAGACGTACAGGTATGTAGGTTAATTGGCTGGGTAAATGTAAAAATTGTCCCTAGTGTGTGTAAGATAGTGTTAGTGTGCGGGGATCGCTGGGCAGCGCGGACCCGGTGGGCCAAATGGCCTGTTTCCGCACTGTATCTCTAAATCTAAAAAAAAATAGCCCAGTGGTATGAATATTGATTACTCCAGCTTTTTGTGCCTATCTTCAATGGCTATTAAGTTAGGTAATACATGCTGGGCTTTCTAACCAAGCCCAGACCTTGTGAAACAATACATGTCTTTAGTTTAGTTTAGAGATGCAGTGAGGAAACAGGCCCTTCGGCCCACCAAGTCCGCAACGACCAGCGATCCCCGTACATTAACACACTCTCCTACTCTCGGGACAAATTTTTGATTTATACCAAGCCAATTATCCTACAAACCTGTACGCCTTTGGAGAGTGGGAGGAAACCGAATTTCTCAGAGAAAACCCATGTGGTCACAGGGAGAACGTACAAACTCCGTACAGACACGCACCCATAGCCAGGATCGAACCTGGTTCGCTGGCACTGTAAACACTGTAAGGCAGCAACTCTACCGCTGCGCCACCGTGCTGTCACTGATAACTGCTGGGAAGAAACAGTCCCTGGTTCTGGAGGTATGCATTTTCAAACTTCCCTATGCCTGATAGGAGAGGGGAGAAGAAAAGAGGAGGGTTACCTCAGACTGCAGATCAAGTAGAACTCTTCCCAGGGTAGGGGGAGGAGATTCTTTCTGTGGAACAGGAACAAAAGGCAGGCGACTATTTCCTAGCTGTCACTTGCTAACATTTGGAGTTTTCTAGCCTAAACACATGCTTTGAGGTTTGGAAGATAGTATTACTGAAATCTGGTGTGAGAAGCTTTTACGAATGATATCATACGTTGCAAGGTCACACATGTGTCCAACTAATTTCTAATGAGCCGTCTGCAGGAGAATATAGCTGTCGTTGGAATGTACGAAATCCCTTGCTGCATTTTCGTGGTCAGATAAATAACTTGCAATGGTTTGCCTATTGGAAATATTTCAACTATCACAACATTTCCACCGGTTGACTAATGATGGATTTTGCTGCACAGGCCATCTGATGCTGACCACAGACTCTCCCACTCAGAAACTATCTTTACCTTCTCCAAATGCGGCAAATTAAATTACTGGCTCCACACCCCTTGCCTGTCCGCCCCCAGTCCATCGTTCCTTTAATGAGCAAGTGGCCTCATGGTTCCTTTTGGGGCTAGGGTCATTGAGTCATAGAGCGAAGAAACACAGGGCAGCCCAGTGACGCAGCAGTAGAGTTGCTGCCTCACAGTCCCACAGACCCAGGTTCGATCCTGACTACGGAGTTTGTACGTTCTCCTTGGCTGCTCCAGTTTCCACCCACATTCTAAAGACGTGTGGGTTTAATAATAATAATAATAATAATAAATTTAATAATAATAATAAATTTTATTTGTCATATGTAGGTTGGCACAGGGTCAACGGTACAATAAAATGTATTTGACAAGACAACAGGTCACCTCAGCAGTAATATTCCAAGGATAAATAAGATTTAAAAAAATGACATTAGTAAGGTAAAAAGACAATATTAAAAATAGGTAAAAAGACAATATTAAATATAATCAACATATATGATGTGAAATGTGTTTATGAGTTCAGAAGCCTGATGGCCTGATGGTAGAAACTGTTCTTGAGTCTGGTGGTACGCACAGCCATACTCCTGTATCGTCTGCCTGACGGTAACAAGGAGAACAGCCTGCGTGCTGGGTGGCTGTGGTCCTTGATGATGCTGCTTGCCTTCCGCAGGCACCGCCGGTAGAACATGTCCTGAATGGGCGGGAGACAGTTGCCAGTGATGTGCTGTGCCGTCTTCACCACTCTCTGTAGTGATTTGTGGCTGTGGGCAGAACAGTTCCTGTACCAGACTGTAATGCAGCCCGTCAGCAGGCTCTCGATGGTGCATCTGTAGAAGTTTGTGAGGATGCTGGCGTTCATGCCAAACTTCCTCAGTCTTCTCAGGAAAAAGAGCTGCTGGTGGGCCTTCTTTGTTATAGTGCTTCTGTAAATTGCCCCTAGTGTGCAGGATGAGAAACTGGGTTAACATAGAACTAGTTCAGTTTAGTTTAGAGATACAGCACTGAACCGGGCCCTTCAGCCCACCGAGTCCGCACCGATCAGTGGTTCCCGCACAATAACACGAGCCTACACACAAGGGACAATTTACACTTACACAAACCCATGCCAATTAACCTACAAACCTGTATGTCTTTGGAGTGTGGGAGGAAACCAAAGATCGCGGAGAAAACCCACACGATCACAGGGAGAACGTACAAACTCTGTACAGACAGCACCCGTAGTCGGGATCGTACCCGGGTCTCCGGCGCTGCAAGCACTGTAAGACAGCAACTCTACTGCTGCGCCACCATTTCACCCTGTGTGGATGATCAATGGTCAGTGCGGACTCGGTGGGTAGAAGGGTCTGCTTGCACTCTATATCTCTGAACTAAACTAAACTAAGAACAGTCCCTTCAGTCAAACACATCTAATATTATGATAATCCAATTTTTCAATCTCCCCACATCTGTATCAATTTCCCCCAGACTCTATCCCTCAGCTCCAAACTAGGGGGAATTTAATGTGGCCAATTAACCTGCCAACCTATGGGATGTGGGAGGAAACCAGAGCACACGAAGTAAACCCGTTGCGGTCACAGAGTTTTAGTTTGTAAGGTACAGCATGGAAACAGGACCTTCGGCTCACCAAGTCCACACCAACCAATTACCTGCACACTAGATCTATCCTACACACTTGGGACATTTTGCAGAGGCCAATTAACCTATAAACCTGGCCGTCCTTGGAAACTGGAGCACCTGGAGAAAACCCACGCGGTCACAAGAAGAACGTACAAACTCCATACAGACAGCGCCCGTAGTCAGGATCAAACCTGGACCTCCGGTGCTGTGAGAGGTGAACCTTTACATAGCACTTTTCACAAACTCATCCTAAAGAACTTTTGGCCAAGTAGTAAATCTTTTGAAATATACTTGTTAGATAGGTACTTTTATATAGAGGGAATGGAGGGCTATGGATTACATGTAGACAGAGGAGATTAGTTTATCATGACGTCATATACAACATGATGGGCTGAAAGGCCCGTTTTTGTACTGGATGTTCTATGTTCTGTGAGTGGAAGTCTTTGGTATTGCTACTTTAATCTGTTATGTGCCAAACCCCTCTCTTTAGCTTAGTAGGTCTTAGTTTAGTTTAGAGTTTAGTTTAGTTTCGAGATACAGCACAGAAACAAGGCCTTTGGCCCACTGAATCCTCACTGACCAGTGATCCCTGCACATTAACACACTGAAAAAAATGTACATTTCTACCAAGCCAGGGTTTGTAGGTTAATTGGCTCGGTAGAAATGTAAATTGTTCCTAGTTTGTGTAAGATAGTGTTAATGTGCAGGGACAATTTTCACTTACATCAAGTACACAATCCCAAGCCAATTAACCTACAAACCTGTACGTCTTTGGAGTGTGGAAGGAAACTGAAGATCTCGAAAAAAACCTACGCGGTCACGGGGAGAATGGACAAACTCCGTTCAGACAGCACCCGTAGTCGGGATCGAACCCGGGTCTCTGGCGCTGCAAGCACTGTAAGGCAGCAACTTTACCGCTGAACCACTGTGCCGCCCTGTTAATAGGGTTTACCTACATTTGGAGAAGTGGGCTGGGGGAATTTCCAGCTGAATCACGGGCCTGCCATCTCACCTTCTTGAACTGATAACCCTGTTGTATTTCCTCAGTTTATTTGCTCTCATTTGCACTGGGCCATGCCAGCCAAAGATCATATTTACATTGACACTAGACAATAGACAATAGGTGCAGGAGTAGGCCATTCGGCCCTTCGAGCCAGCACCACCATTCAATGTGATCATGGCTGATCATTCTCAATCAGTACCCCGTTCCTGCCTTCTCCCCATACCCCCTGACTCCGCTATCCTTAAGAGCTCTATCTAGCTCTCTCTTGAATGCATTCAGAGAATTGGCCTCCACTGCCTTCTGAGGCAGTGAATTCCACAGACTTACAACTCTCTGACTGAAAACGTTTTTTCCTCATCTCCGTTCTAAATGGCCTACCCCTTATTCTTAAACTGTGGCCCCTTGTTCTGGACTCCCCCAACATTGGGAACATGTTTCCTGCCTCTAACGTGTCCAACCCCTTAATAATCTTATATGTTTCGATAAGATCCCCTCTCATCCTAAATTCCAGTGTATACAAGCCTAGGAGGTTGTTCTTGGCTTCTCCGAGGATGTGGTGCAGAGTAAGCTGTGTGAGAATGTATGGGAAGGAACTGCAGATTCTGGTTTAAACCGAAGATAGACACAAAAAGCTGGAGTAACTCAGCGGGTCAGACAGCATCACTGGAGAAAAGGAATAGGTGATGTTTCTGATCCAGACGGTTCAGGTCTGAGGAAGGGTGTTGACCCAAAATGTCACCTTCTCCAGAGATGCTGTCTGACCTGCTGAGTTACTCCAGCGTTTTGTGTCTTTCTTAAGCAGCGTGAGAAATTGCCCCTCACTTTGAGGATTCCAATATTTTTCCAGACGGCATGCAGACAGACTGCAGATAATTAGAGAAACATCCTAAGGTTTATTTTTGCTCAGACTACGATAAAACACCCGACTTGCTTGGATGAAACCATTGCCATCCCATGAATCATATTAAGGTGATGGTTCTTCCTCTGTACCTAGGTTAGTCTAATTTAGAGATACAGCGCTGAAACAGGACCTTCGACCCACTGAGTCCACGCCGACCAACGATCCCACACACTAACACTATCTTACTAATCCCATTATCCCAGTCCATCACGGGTACTGACCTCCCCACCATCGTAGAGATCTACAGGAGCGCTGTCTCGAAAAGGCAGCCAGCATCATCAAGGAACCACACTGCCAAGGCCACCTCCCATTTCACCCCTGCCTTCGGGAAGAAGGTAGAGGAGCCTGACAACTGGAACGTCCTTTCTGTTCAGACCTTTCTGTCCTCGGTCTCCTTCATTGTCAGAGTGGGGCTAAACGCAAATTGGAGGAACAGCATCTCATATTTCACTTGGGCAGCTCACAGCCCAGTGGTATGAATATTGATTTCTCGAACTTCAAGGAACCACGGCATTCCCTCTCTCTCTATCCCTCCCTCACCCAAGTCACGCCAGCTTCTCGTTTTCACCCAACAAACAGCTAACAATAGATAGACACAAAAAGCTGGAGTAACTCAGCGGGACAGGCAGCATCTCTGGAGAGAAGGAATGGGTGGGCCTTTCGGGTCGAGACCCTTCTTCACAACCCAAAACGTCACCTATTACCTCTCTCCAGAGATGCTGCCTGTCCCGCTGAGTTACTCCAGCTTTTTGTGTCTATGTTCAGTTTAAACCACCATCTGGAGTTGCTTCCCACACAAACAGCTAACAATGGCCCGTTTCCTTTACCATCATTACCTTTTGGCATATCTTTCATGCATTGTTCTTTATCTCTCTACATCATCGTCTATATCCCTCATTTGCCTTTTCCCTAAGTGGTCTGAAGAAGGGTCTCAACCCAAAGCATCACCCGTTCCTTCTCTCCAGAGATGCTGCCTGTCCCGCTGAGTTACTCCAGCTTTTTGTGTCTATCATGGGCTTTTTATTTTGTTTTTGCGCCATATCGCGGTTTATTATGTGTTGATTTGTTTTGTTTGTTTATTACATTATGTATGGAGTAATGTGTTTAGAGCCTGTTGTGCTGCTGCAAGTAAGAATTTAATTTTTCTGTTTTGATATGTATGCGAATAAAACTCTCTTCCCATCCACCCTGTTGACCCAATTAGCACGACCAATTCTCATTGGATATGTTTGTTGAGCTTTCAGCATAACTTTACGTCTTCAACTGCCCTTGCCTGAAGTTAACGGGACTTTTACCTCATTTCCAATATTCAGATAACAAATGATGGAAAAGTTCCAAAAAATGTGATTTTTTTTTTTTTCTCTGAAATCTTCGTAGTTGTGCAGCTGAGAATTCAATGTCAGTCCAATTCATTTTCACCTGGATTACCAAGTGTTCTGGACAAAATGGTGGACAGTTATTCATCTAAACATGAAACCATAGAGCTGTTATGGCAGTGAAGAAAGCCATAGGTTCTTGGCTCCCAACAGAAAAATCATGTCCGCACCATCCTCCACTCTTTCCCCAGTGCCTTGTAAATTATTCTCTCTCAAGTACCTTTCCAACTCATGTTTCAAAGTACTGATTGATTCAATTCTCACCTTCCCTGCAGGCAGTAACCTTCAGATCATTACTCACTGCATGAAAAAGGCATTTCTTCCCACCCCTCTTGTATTGCTTATCATCCAGCATTTTTAATCTACATCCCCAGATCTTGAACAGCTGCAAATGGGAAAAGTTTCCATCTGTTTGTCTTGTCTTAAATAGTAATAATCTTATACTTCAGTCAGATACCAATCTATTTTCTTTGCTTCAAGGTGAACAATACTATACTTTTCAGTGTAAGTTTACAACTGAACTCCTGTCCTTGCAACCATTCCCTTCATGTTTCTTCACTCTGGGACCTGCATATCCAACGTAAAATAGTAGAACAGGAAATTATTGAACTGAAGCATTAATTCTCTCTGTAGAATTTTTTGATCTTCATCCACAAGACAGGGGTGTTGCTGGCATTTATCACTCATCATTGTCCTTGTACTGGGTGGATTACTAGACCACTTCAGAGACCACCTTGTTCTGGGTCACAATTAATTTAGTTTAGTTTAGTTTAGTTTAGAGATACTTAGGGCAGCACGGTGGCGCAGCGGTAGAGTTGCTGCCTTACAGTGAATGCAGCGCCGGAGACCCAGGTTCGATCCCGACTACGGGTGTTGTCTGTACGTTCTCCCCGTGACTTGCGTGGGGTTTCTCCGAGATTTCCAGTTTTCTCCCACACTCCAAAGACATACAGGCATGTAGGTTAATTGGCTTGGTAAATGTAAAAATTGTCCCTAGTGGGTGTAGGATAGTGTTAATGTCGTGGATCGCTGGTCGGCACGGACCCGGTGGGCCTGTTTCTGCGCTGTATCTCTAAATTAAAAACTAAACTAAGATACAGCACAGAAACAGTGAAGATAGACACAAAATGCTGGAGTAACTCAGCGTGACTGGCAACATCTCTGGATAGAAGGAATGGGTGACGTTTCAGGTTGAGACCATTCTTCAGACTGAGATGACTCAATCCGAACAACGTCATTCTCAGTCTGAAGAAGGGCCTCAACCTGAAATGTCACCCATTCATTCTGCCAGAGATGGTGCCTGTCGCACTGAGTTACTCCAGCATTTTGTGTCTATCTTCGGTGTAAACCCGCATCTGCAGTTCCCTCCTGCACACCAGGTCATCTGGTGCTGTGATCAGCAAATCCACTAGCTGTGCCATGAAGTCACAAGATCACTAATATTACTCTCAACAATGCTAACTCAACCACTTTGCTCCAGTCTATATCTTCACAGAGCTGCATAATAACCATGCTCCATTCTGAGATATAACCTTAATTAGTTACTGGACCTTCATTGGATCAAAGTCACAAGATCAAAGCAGTGACTCCAGGAAGACCTGAGGGTATCTATTGTTCAATTAGGCCACGCAATTGAACAAACACATTCTTATTTAACTGCAGTTTAAACATTCCCTCTGAAATGTGTAACTCATTCCATCTGGAGTGAGTGACCACAACAGCTGTTTGCGAGGTGTCTGAGTGAAGACAAAGAACAATGTATAATTACACGAACTGTGAGAGAAATGACAAAGTGCACAGGCCAAAGTTTAACCTTGCAATATATTGAAACTTAGCGTCAAACCAGCTTGGTCCCAATGGATCACTACAAATGAGTTCACAGTTGAGCAAATCTCAGTGATGTATCAAAAAAGATCTCATCCATAGCAACACGAGTAGATAGTGTGGTTAAGAATGCTTATGCTATTCTTAAGATAGACACCAAGTGCTGGAGTAACTCAGCAGGTCAGGCAGCGTCTCTGGAGGAAAGGAATAGGTGACGTTTCAGGTCGAGACCCTTCATCAGACTGAGAATCAGGGAGAGGGAAACTCATGTGGTGCAGCGGTAGAGTTGCTGCCGTACAGTTCTTGCAGCGTCGGAGACCCGAGTTCGTTCCCAATGGCGGGTGTTGTCTGTACAGAGGTTGTATGTTCTGCCCGTGACTGCGTAGCTCATGACAGCGTGTGAGGAAGAAATGCGGATGTGCAGGAAGGAACTGCAGATGCTGGTCTCAATCTGAAATGTCACCCATTCCTTCTATCCAGAGGTGCTGCCTGTCCTGTTGAGTTTCTCCGGCATTTTGTGTCTAAAGAAATGCAGATGCTGGTTTACACCGAAGATCGACACAAAATGCTGGAGGAACCTTTGGTTACCTCCAAAGACGTACAAGTTTGTAAGTTAATTGGCTTGGTGTAAATGTTTAAAAAAAAGTGTTCCAAGTGTAGGAAAGTGTTAACGTGCAGGGATCGCTGGTCAGTGTGGGCTCGATGGGCCGAAGGGCCTGTTTCTTGCTGTATCTCTAAACTAAACTAAATCATGTGTACCTGGGGGTCTGGACTTCATCGCCTGAAATGATGGTGGAAATAGAAGACCTGGAATTTAGAAAGATAAGAGGAGATCTTATCGAAACGTATAAGATTATTAAGGGGTTGGACACGTTAGAGGCAGGAAACATGTTCCCAATGTTGGGGGAGTCCAGAACAAGGGGCCACAGTTTAAGAATAAGGGGTAGGCCATTTAGAACTGAGATGAGGAAAAACTTTTTCAGTCAGAGAGTTGTGTATCTGTGGAATTCTCTACCTCTGAAGGCAGTGGAGGCCAATTCTCTGAATGCATTCAAGAGAGAGCTAGATAGAGCTCTTAAGGATAGCGGAGTCAGGGGGTATGGGGAGGAGGCAGGGACGGGGTACTTATTGAGAATGATCAGCCATGATCAAATTGAATGGCGGTGCTGGCTCGAAGGGCCGAATGGCCTCCTCCTGCACCTATTGTCTATTGTTCTATTTGAAGTTATCTGAATTGGCACAATATTCTGTGACCTATGGGGCCGTAGACCAAGCACTGTGGACAGTGTGTGCAACTCTTCATCATTTATCATCATGGATATAAATGCCTCATTCTGCGCCCCATTCACTATGTCTCTGTGATCTTGCACTCATTGAAGCAACCAGCTCACCGAGCACACCTCCGGACAAAGGCAACACCACGGAATCTCAAACAGCATAACCAAACCTACCTCAGAAAGTAACATTAGGACCTGTTGTGTATTTTCATGAGAGGGGAATGTGATGACAAAGCAAAATATGCAAACCACAAGCTGTCCAGTCCTGTAACGAATCCAGGATATAAAGCCAAACAGATTTTTTGGGGATCTTCATGCTTTGTGAAGTTATTTCACTGGTTTCTGTGGGTTTCTGGAGGAATTTGTTTTTCCTTCCAGGAGCAATGTAACTTGGATTTATACTGCACCTTCTTACAGAAGGCCATGTTAAGGCAAGGTCTCTCTTCACACAGAATGGGCCGTGATTCAATTCAATTATTCTTTATTGTCACATGTATCTAGGTAGAGTGAAATGCTTTGTTTTGCAGACAACCCGGTAAAATCATACAGCAAACGTCAGTGGCACAGCGGTAGAGTTGCTGCCTTACAGTGCCAGAGACCTGACTATGGGTGCTGTCTGTCTATGCAGAGTTCAAGTCAAGTCAAGTTTATTTGTCACATACACAATGTACAGTGAAATGAAAGTGGCAACGCCTGCGGACTGTGCAAAACAAAATTACAATTACAGCATATAAATTAAAATTAATACAGAAAAGAAAATTTAGTCCCTGGAGTTATAATAGTTAAGAGTCCTGATGGCCTGTGGAAAGAAACTCCGTCTCATCCTCTCCGTTTTCACAGCAGAACAGCAGAGGCGTTTGCCTGACCGTAGCAGCTGGAACAGTCCGTTGCTGAGGTGGCAGGGGTCCCTCAATCTTGCTTGCTCTCGATCTGCACCTCCTGATGTATAGGTCCTGCAGGGGGGCCTGCATTCTCCCCATGACCTGCGTGGGTTTTCTCCAAGATATCCGTTTTCCTCCCACACACCAAAGACCTACAGGTTTGTAGGTTTTCCAGTGCCATGGTGAGACCCACCGGAAATTGGAGGAACAGCACCTCATATTTCGCCTGGGCAGCTTGCAGCCCAGTGGTATGAACATTGACTTCTCCAACTTTAGAGAGTTCATCTGTCCCTCTCTTCCCCTCCCCCTTCCCAGATCTCCCTCTATCTTCCTGTCTCCACCTATATCCTTCCTTTGTCCCACCCCCCTGACATCAGTCTGAAGAAGGGTCTCGACCCGAAACGTCACCCATTCCTTCTCTCCTGAGATGCTGCCTGACCTGCTGAGTTACTCCAGCATTTTGTGAATAAATACAGGTTTGTAGGTTAATTGGCTTGGTACCAAATATAAATTGTCCCCAGTGTGTGTAGGATAGAGTTAGTGTGCGGGGATCGCTAGTCAGCGCAGACTCAGTGGGCCGAAGGGCATGTTTCCATGCTGTATCTCTAAAACTAAAAAACCTCGCCTAGGTAGTACACAAGTGTCACCACGTTTCTGGCACCGACAAAGTTACAACAAGTTAATTGAGTGGTCTTATATACTGTTCTCAGAGGCAAACCAGGCCTGCCACCACACATGGCAGCAGACTGCCCCCCCACCAGCCCCCCCCCCCTTTGTCCTCGGCAGCCCCATGCCAGCCAGGTCCCTGCACTGTTTTGGCAGCTAATCTACGTGAAATTGTCTTTAAAGATACAAGACTTGAATAAAGAAATGGCAAATTCTTCGACGACCTGCGCAAACTAAATTAGTTTGGGGCACCACTCAGTTTCAGGAATCTTAAGAGTCTAAAGAACCCAACCCAAAACATTGCTTGTCCATTCGTTCCCCAGATGTTAACAGAAACATCAGCATTTATTTTCCATTCATAATCACCCCTATGAACAGAGAGGGGCAATTAGAGTCAATCCCATTTATCGGTCTGGAACCATTTTCCAGGCCACTGGATTTGGTCAGCAGATTTGCTTCCATAAAAGACATTAGATTCATTCTAACATTGTTTCATTACTCAAACTAGTTTTTAAAAAATATTTCAGATTTTTTAATCCTTACTTGAACTTTAATTCCATAGATGCCTTGGTGGGATTTGAACATATCGCAAGATCACCAGACTAGACAATCTCCAGTCTGTCATTGCAGTGGGCTGATTAATCATTGCCAAGGGGCAAGAGAGGTTGGTCCATACTCCTGTTGCACCCCCTCCATGCGGTGCTCGCTCGAAGGGCCGAATGGCCTACTCCTGCACCTATTTTCTTTGTTTCTATGTCATACCTCGAGTCATGTAAAGGACTATTCAGCTCATCGAGTTTATGCCAACTCCTTATATAGTGGTCAGTCACTGTAAATTATTCTTCCTCAAGTTTCCTCTTTCAAGACATTGATTAATTCCGCTTCCCCACCATATCGGCAGTGATTATAGATGTGTCTTGAAATAACAGGTCTATCTTCACATCCCACGGTGACGGCACGGTGGCGCAGTGGTAGAGTTGCTGCCTTACAGCGAATGCAGCGCCGGAGACTCGGGTTCGATCCTGACTACAGGTGCTGTCTGTACGGAGTTTGGACGTTCTCCCCGTGACCTGCGTGGGTTTTCTCCGAGATCTTCGGTTTCCTCCCACACTCCAAAGACGTACAGGTATGTAGGTTAATTGGCTGGGCAAATGTAAAAATTGTCCCTAGTGTGTGTAGGATAGTGTTAATGTGCGGGGATCGCTGGGCGGCGCGGACTCGGTGGGCCAAAGGGCCTGTTTCCGCGCTGTATCTCTAAATCTAAAAATCTAAATCCCCCTTCTCCAAAGTGTTTGATGTACATTTTGCAATTCTTGGACCATCCACTGATGGAAATATTTCCCTTTAGTTAAGGGCCAGTCCCTGTTACGCGATTGTTAAGGCGACTGTGAAAGTCGTAACAGATTGCCGAAATGTTCTTTTACCCCACGACAATGCCGAGTCAGGTCGATACAAGTTACTTTTTTGTGAAACTAGCACCTGGCTAAGAGATTACACTGTCTTTGGAAACATCGTGAAATTCCCACGCTTACCTGACCGTCAAACAGTCAACTCCAATCTACCTGTCAAATTCCCTGACGGTAAATAAACTAGTTAAACAAAACTATCTTCTGGTATCTTCAAATGCCTTTTCTTAAGTTAATATTACGTGCTTCTAAATGCATCTGCGACAACCTGGCAAACCTGGGGACAGCGTGCGACAGACAGCGCCCGCAATAAGCTACGATACCTGGCGACAAGCCAGCTGTCGCCGAGAAATTTATATCTGGAATATTTTTCCTTGACGCGCTGAAATCCGCTACGATTCATTGAAGACTCCTCACGATCATGCCCGCGACACCCTGGCAAACGTTCGGCGACAGCCTAGTCGCCGGCAGTCGCCTTAAAATCGCCTAAGTGGGACAGGCCTTTTTGCTGACCAAAACCTGCCATGATCTTGCACCATTCTGTCATCAATCTTCTCTGAAATTTCCTTTCTTCCCAAGGAGCACAACCCCTGGCTGCTGTAGCCAGCCTTAGCACATCGAACAGTGCAGAACAGGAGGTGCTCCAGTCTCTTCCCACAACAAAATGACTTTAGGTTAGTTGGTCTTCCTTCGTGCATAGGTGAATGGTAAATATTGGGGGAGTGGTTGAAAATGTGTGGAGAATAAAGACCATCTATCATTGGACTTTATTTTGCACTGAATGTTGGACCCTTCCCATGTACACAGTGGGTGGCTTGATTGTAATGTATAGTCTTTTCTTTGATGAGACAACACACAAACAAAAGCTTTTCACTGTGCTTTAGTCTACATGAAAATAATAAACAAGCAACTGGGCTTGTATACACTGGAATTTAGAAGGATGAGAGGGGATCTTATTGAAACATAAAAGATTATTAAGGGGTTGGACACGTTAGAGGCAGGAAACATGTTCCCAATGTTGGGGGACTCAAGAACCAGGAGCCACAGTTTAAGAATAAGGGGTAGGCCATTTAGAACGGAGATGAGGGAAAACTTTTTCACTCAGAGAGTTGTAAATCTGTGGAATTCTCTGCCTCAGAAGGCAGTAGAGGCCGATTCTGGATGCTTTCAAGAGAGAGTTAGATAGAACTCTTAATGATAGCGGAGTCAGGGGGTGAGGGGGGGAGGGTAGGAACGGGGTACTGATTGTGGATTGTGGATGATGAACCATGATCACATTGAATGGCGGTGCTGGCTCAAAGGGGTGAATGGCCTCCTCCTGCACCTATTGTCTATTAGTGAGAATGGTTACATGGTCAGTGTGGGGCTCGAGGGACTGAAGGGCCCTTTGGCTCAGTGTCTGTAGGAAACATAATGCCAAGTTAAACTAATCTCTGCTTGCACATGATCCTTAATCACTCTGTCCCCTGCAACGTTTTAAATGAAACAACTCACATATGGAGCCTGTTTAGTACAAAACTTCTAAACACTTTCATACCCGTCCTGAACTTGTGGCACACAGAATTGGACACAATTCTCCAGTTGTGACGTAATGGACTTCAACACAACTTTGCTGCTCTTGTTGAAAAGTGAAAGACTACCAGATGCTACTCGAAAAGAACCATAGATTCGTGGAGTGAAAGCACAGAATCAGGCCCTTCAGCCCATGCTGGCCTTCAATCACCCATTTACACTAATCCTATGATAATGGTATTTTTTAAATTTCTTCACATCCTCAACAACACCCCCCAAATTCCACCATTCACCGATGCATTGGGGGCAATTTACAATGACCAAGTAACCTACCAACATGCACGTCTCTGGGATGTGGGAGGAAACCCCCTCAGTCGTAGGGAGAACTTGCAAACTCCGTTTGGAGAGTATCAAAGGTTAGGGTTGAACAGGCGCTGTGAGACAGTAACTCTGCTAATTGCACCACTCTGTCAATCTCGGAAACCTGAAGCTATAAACAGAAAATGCTGATAATACTCCTCGATTCACTTTGCATGTGACGTTTGAGGTCGACGACCTTTCATTGGAACTCGGACTAGTTAGAAAGCATGGGCGTTTTATGAGCATGCGGAGGAGAGAGGGGAGCTAGTCTGTGGAAACGGAAAGTTCTATTTACGCAAATAGTGGTAGTCCTAGTTAAGGGAAGATTCTAGAGGCTTGTTAACCGTAGCTAATCTATCTGAAGATGGGGTAAACAAACAGCTATCTTTTACAACTTGTGTGCCATTAGGTTGTATCAGATCTGGGAGTAGATTCATCGACACCCTTAGAGTCAAAGAATGATGCAGCACGGAAACAAGCCCTTCAGCCCAACCACCCTTACTGACAAAGACGCACCATCTAAGCTAGTCCCATTTAATAATAATAATAATAATAATAATAATAATATATTCCTTTATTTGCCCTACACCGGGGAAATTTGCAGTGTGACAGCAGCAAAGTGGATAGTAAGAGACTTTCATTATAAATATAGATAAAGATAAGGATAATTGTCATCATTTACTGCGTTTTTCCTTTACTGTTGACTGGTCCGCTGGGAGCAGTGCTGGTTGTGCAGTCGCACAGCAGTGGGAAGGAAGGACCTCCTATATCTCTCCTTCACGCACTTGGGGTGAAGGAGTCTGTCACTGAAGGAGCTACTCAGTGCAGTGACAGTGTCCTGCATGGGGTGGGAGTCGTTGTCCAGCAGCGATGTTAGCTTTGCCATCATCCTCCTCTCTCCCACCACCTGCACTGAGTCGAGGGGGCAACCCAGGGCAGAGCTGGCCTTCCTGATCAGTTTGTCGAGTCTCTTCCCCCTCTGCTGCTGAGATGCTGCTGCTCCAGCAGACCACTCCATAGAAAATGGCTGATGCAACCACAGTGTTGTGGAAGGTCCTTAGGAGTGCCCCCTGCACTCCAAAGGATCCGAGTCACATTTGCCCACGTTTGTCCATATACTCCAAACTTTTCATATCCGTGCATCTGTCCAAGTGTCTTTTAAATGCTGTTATAATACCTGCCTCAACTACCTTCGGTGGCAGCTCGTTCCATACATCCACCTCTCTCCATGAGAAAGTTACCCTTCAGGTTCCTGTTAAATCTTTCCCCTCGCACCTTAAACCAATGTGCTCCTGTTCTTATTTCCCCTATCCTGGGCAAAAGGCATTCATCCTATCTATAGCCCACCTGACTTTAACACACCTCTACAAAATCACCTGTCAGCCTCCTGTGCTCCAAGGAATAGGTTCCTAGCCTGCCCAATCTTTCCCTGTAACTGAGACACTCAAGTCCTGGCAACATCTTGTATTCGTCACCTCTCGTGAGGAGAAATTCCTTCTCATCTTAGTTTACCAGGAAAAACTTTAATCCCGATTTTACACCCCTTGGATCTGAATTCACTCATATCTTCATAGTGTATATATACCGTCAATCTCCTCGTTTCTTTCAAAAGGTCATCAAAAAAAGATGCCCATCTAAGATGGACACAGATGGCAGTATTTTAGAGAAGAGTATCATGACCAGTATCTATCCCGTAAACAACCAAAACTTCACTGAAGCAAAGCAAACTGAACTGTAGATGCTGGTATCGGTAACATGGGTGGCACATTGGCACAGTTGGTGGAGCTGCTACCTTGCAATGCCAGAGGCCCGGGTTCGATCCTAACCTCGGGCGTTGTCTGTGTGGAGCTTGCACGTTCTCCCTGCGACACCGTGGGTTTCCTCCAGGTGCTCCGGTTTCACCCCACATCCCAAAGACGTGCGGATTTGTAGGTCAATTGGCCTCTGTAAAGTGCCCCTGGTGCGTTAGGAGTGGATGTGAAAGTGGGACAAATATGGAACTAGCCTGAATGGGTGGTCGATGGCCAGCGTAGACTAGGTGGGCCAAAGGACCCGTTTCCATGCTGTGTCTTAAAGAATCAAAAACAGACGATACTGGAAGAACTCAGCGAAACCATCTGCATCTGTGGAAAGTGAAACTAGTCAGGCCAGGTACTCTTTCTCACAACTGGGAAACGAGGCGTGAAAGAAGGGTTACAGTTTCAGGCCATATCCCTTTGCCTTGTGCAAATTACCGACCATGTTTCCTGCATTACAGTGCTTTACTGGCCATCTAGATCCTCGTGATGTCCTGAAGTTGTGAAAAGCGCTTTGAAAATACAGTTTATAAGCAGGCAGTCTGTATTTAGTAGGATAACCATGTATGCATGGAACAATTTGCAAGCACAATATATGCCTAACCATGCACTGGAATATACAGACATGCACATACACACAGAAACACAAACAAACAAACACGCACGCAGACGCACAAAATAGTGGAACATAGAACAGTACAGCACAAGAGTAGGCCGGGTTGGGAGACAAATCCCTTTGCCTGAAGTAGGGTCTATCCCTTTGCCCTCAGTCTGAAGAAGGGTCTCGGCCCGAGACGTCACCCATTCCTTCTCTCCCGAGATGCTGCCTGACCCGCTGAGTTACTCCAGCATGTTGTGTCTACAAGAATAGGCCCTTTGGCCCACCGTGTCTGTGCCAAACATGATGCAAGACCATCACTTATCTACCTGCATATAACGCATGTCCCTTCATATCCATATGCCTATCTACAGTAAAAGCCCCTTTAAACGCCACTGTCATATGTGCCTCCACTATCCAGGCACTCACCACCTTCTGTGTAAAAAAAGTTACCCCACACTTCTCCTTTGTACTTTACCCCCTCACCTCAAAGCTGCACCTTGTAGCATTTGATAACATCTAGTCCAAAGCATCTCGAGATAATGTACAATGATGGATGCCTGCAACATAGACGCATGCAGATATACAGTGCGTGGTATTTACAGGCAGTTTCTGAGTCATTTTGTTGCATTGGTTTGACCTCACTGCTGGGAACTAGGATCTCTCCACTCTCTACGTGCCCGCGCTTACCAGCAGTCCGAGTGACCCTGATATCAGCGGCAGTATTTTGAGGGGATGAGGCTGATTACTGCCGCCACAGTTAACCTTTTCAAATCTGCATTACCCATGTGGAACGTTTAAAAATAGCACGCTGTGATAGTAACATTTTAATTCTTGCTTAGCAAGTGTTTTGATGTGGCTCTGTCAGATTTAAATTATAGATACCGTCAGAGATTTGCATGTTATCACAGCGAAAGATGATCATGACTCGGTTCCATAATCTATGCCCATCACATTTCCAACAAGCTTCACAGAATTAAGGGCACAGTGGTAGCAATGCCACTTTACAGCGCCTGAGACCCGGGTTAGATCCTAACTGTGGGCGCTGTCTGTACGGAGTTTGTACATTCTCTCTGTGACCACGTGGGTTTTCCCCAGGCATTCTGTTTTCCTCCCACACTCCAAAGGTGTAGAGGTTTGCAGATTAATTGGCTTCGATTGTAAATTCCACCCAATGTGTAGGATAGTGCTAGACGTGCTAGATAGTCCAAAGACGTACAGGTATGTAGGTTAATTGGCTGGGTAAATGTAAAAATTGTCCCTAGTGGGTGTAGGATAGTGTTAATGTATGGGGATCGCTGGGCGGCACGGACTTGGTGGGCCGAAAAGGCCTGTTTCCGGCTGTATATATATGATATGATATGATATGGGCTGGTCGCTGGTCGGAGCGGACTCAGTGCGATGAAGGGCCTGTTTCCGCACTGTATCTATGAAGTCTAAAAGCTAAAGGGTCAATTAAGAGCAAAGCCATGGCACAAAATGAGCTCTGAAATGAGGTTTAACCAGCTGTAACCCCCGCTCTGACCCAACAACGAACCTGAAACCTTCAGGCTAGCAAAGGGAAGGATGGACTACGTGAGAGAGTTCTGTTATGTGACACACGTCTAGATCTCAGTTCACAAGGTGCAATTATGCAAAGGGCCCGAGGGAGAATTAAAAACAGAAAACACTGGAAACGATCAGCAGATGCTGTTATCCAAAGGTTTGGAGATACAGTATGGAAACAGGCCCTTCAGCCTGCACCAACCAACAATCACCTGTTCAAACTACTTCTCCCAGTTTCACTTCCTACACACGCTCAGGGCAATTTACAGAAGCCAATTAACCTACAAACCCACACGTCTTTGAAATGTGGGAGGAAACCAGAGCGCCTGGAGAAAACCCATGTGGTCACAGGGAGAAGGTACAAACTCCATACAGACAGCACCCATGGCCACAATTGAACCCGGGTCTCAGGCACTATAAGGCAGCAGTTCTTATCACTGTGCCACTAGGACATGGTTTATTAACAGGTCGGGCAGCATATGCGGAAAGAGAAATAGAGTTAATATTTCATGCTAGAACGTATCGAAGGGGAAGGTTGGTGAGATATTGTTGCTCCTTCCCATCCAAAATTCCTTTGCATAGAATGTGCAAAATGATATACAGATTGTCGTGATGATCAAATGCTTTGACGGCATAGATACAAAACACTATCATTGTTTAAATGAAACACGTATGCATGGGGGGAGTCCCAATCTCCCAACCTACCTCACTGCAGAACTTGCACTTGAAAAACAATATGCCCTTTCTCTGCTGCAATGGTGCACCATACTGACTGGTTGCATCACAGCCTGGTTTGGCAACGTGAATGCCCAGCAATGAAGGAGGCCACAGAAAATGGTTGACATTATCCGGCCCATCAGGGGTGCGAAACTACCCACCGTCAAAGGGATCTAGAGGATGGAGAAACAATGAACTGCAGATGCTGGTTCATACACAAAAGGACACACAGTGGTGGAGTAACGCAGCAGCATCGGTGGATTGATGATGTTTTGGATTAGGACCCTACTTCTGCCGGACTGAAGTTGGAATAGAAAGGTCGGGGCACGACAAGCCATAGCTAGTGATTGGTGGATGCAGGCGAGGGGGATTTGATTGGCAAATAGGTGGAGTAAGTTAAAGGTTAGAGATACACAGGAGACAAATGGAGTCAGTTAAGGAGAGAAGAGGCAGATGAAGGGGATAGAGGTGGAAGAGAATGTGAGGGAGGGGAAGGCGAGGGGATAGAATGGAAATGAGGCATTCGGGGTGGATGGCGAGTGTTTGAAGGCAGGGGGAAAGATTTTGATTTTTAGATTTAGAGACACAGCGCAGAAACAGGCCCTTCGGCCCACCGGGTCCGCGCCGCCCAGCGATTCCCACACATTAACACTATCCTACACCCACTAGGGACAATTTTTACATTTACCCAGCCAATTAACCTACAAACCTGTACGTCTTTGGAGTGTGGGAGGAAACCGAAGATCTCGGAGAAAACCCACGCAGGTCACGGGGAGAACGTACAAACTCCGTGCAGACGGCGCCCGTAGTCAGGATCGAACCCGAGTCTCCGGCGCTGCATTCGCTGCAAGGCAGCAACTCTACCGCTGTGCCACCGTGCCGCCCAGAGTGGGATGATTGGGAGGGTGGGAGGTAGAGGGAGAAATGGATGCTTGCCAGGATTGGGAAAGGGTACAAAGGGGAGAGAGAGAGTGGGTAGGAGGTGTTGCAAGGACTTCACATTAGTTTAGTAACAGGTAGCAGAGCCTTGGATGAACTCCCTCTTTGCAGTACCATGTACACTTTTTTCTCCTTAATGAAAACAAATAGGTATCTCGATCATCGATAGCCAAGAGAGTCAAGTGAAGTCATTGTCGAATGTCCCGAAACGAAACGAATAAATTCTTACTTGCATATGAAGGAACGAAAACTGCAGATAATGGTTTGAATCAAAGGTAGACACAAAATGCTGGAGTAACTCAGCGGGTCAGGCAGCATCTCTGGAGAGAAGGAATGGGTGACGTTTCGGGACCCGAAACGTCACCCATTCCTTCTCTCCAGAGATGCTGCCTGACCCACGGAGTCACTCCAACATTTTGTGTCTACCTTCAATTCTTACTTGCAGCTGCCTTCCATTGAAACCAGGATTTTTAATACCATCCATGCGAATCCAAACATGATAATTCTGAAATGATGATATTTCTGTAAAATATCAACTGGATTTAGGAACATCAATTCGGTTTCTGTTGCTGGAGTTGTTGTCTGAGCTGCCAATTGTTTCCCGTATTTTTATTTTTTTCAGAAGTATGTGTGGTTTAAGTCGACCGCACACGGCACCTTGCCCTGAAATGAAAACAAGCTAACTGGACCACAGATTGGTACCCTGCCCTTTCAGTTCTGCTGTTAATGGGAACAAGATGTTTGCTTTCTACTGCAGTTTTAAGTTCAGCTATCAGCACAACATGCCAATAACTATCATGCCCAACATGTGACAAATGTTCCTTGGCCTGTCCCCCACATCCAATGGGTAAGCCCAAACTGTAACTCGTTATTGTAGCTTCAGTGGAACTTTGACGGTAAAATTTCTAAACCCGGCAAAAGATCTTGCTGGGATGCCTTGTGATTGTTTGCCTCATTGTCACCTTCCCTCGGCTATCAATGACCCATTCTACACTTTCCTTGTTCCGCATCCCCTTTGATCTCTTGTTTTCACACCTTCCCCTTCCATATCTCTATCTCCTTCTCCCCTGACTCTCAGTCTGGAGAAGGGTCTCGACTCAAAACGTCACCCATTCCTTCTCTCCAGAGGCGCTGCCTGTCCCGCGGAGTTACTCCAGCATTTTGTGTCTACCTTTGGTGTAAACCAGCATCGGCAGTTCCTTCCCACATAATAGATCTTGCTATCTAATTAGATCAGATATACCATACATAAATAACCAAGTTAATAGGAATAGGAATGGTTTAGTGGGATATGGGAAAAACGTGTGCAGTTGGGACTAGTGTGGATGGGGCATCTTGATCAGCCATGATCACATTGAATGGCGGTGCTGGCTCGAAGGGCCGATCGGCCCACTCCTGCACCTATTGACTTGTCGATCTTGGCCAGAGTGGGCGTTTTGGGCAGAAGAGTCTGGCTTTGTGCTGTTTGACTCTATGACTCTCTTTACAAAGGGGTTTGGTTTCACATCTCCAGCCCAGAGAAGTAGGGGCTTGCCTCCAACCAGTGAGGTTTAGCCCGAGTGGTGAGAACTGCATCACAGTTACCTGTGTGACCAGAGAGGGTGGTGAGACAGTCGGGAGGGAAAGTGATGGGAGGGGAAGGTGGTGGTGGCTGAGGGAAATTTCAGGTAACTAATTAAGAAAATATATTAGAAGCTGAAAGAGGATCAGCAGCTTTGCTCTGCTGCCTACTTAGGATAGAGTGTTCCAGGAACTGAGTCACTTTTATTTCTTTTGATGTTGTCAGATGTCTATCACCTTCGCCTCCCTGCTACTTGAATGACGTCCTTTGAGTTGCCGGTGACAAGTGGCCCCACTGACGAGCCGCCCACAGGCGGGCAACTGCCGAACTTTGCCACCTTCTGAGGGGTCGCCCGTGTCAGTTCCACCTCTCTGGGCGGCACAGCGGCAGAGTTGCAGGAAAACAAAACTGCAGATGCTGGTTAAAGTCGAAGGTGGACGCAAAATGCTGGAGTAACTCAGCGGGTCAGGCAGCACCTCGGGAGAGAAGGAACGGGTGACGTTTCGGGTCGAGACCCTTCTTCAGACTGATGTCAGGGGAGGGGGCGGGACAAGGATAGAATGTAGTCGGAGGCAGGAAGACTAGTGGGAGAACTGGGAAGGGGGAGGGAATAGAGAGGGAAAGCAGGGACTATCTGAAGTTAGAGAAGTCAATGTTCATACCGCTGGGGTGTAAACTACCCAAGCGAAATATGAGGTGCTGTTCCTCCAATTTGCGCCGGGCCTCACTCTGACAATGGAGGAGGCCCAGGACAGAAAGGTCAGATTGGGAATGGGAGGGGGAGTTGAAGTGCTGAGCCACTGGGAGATCAGGTAGGTTAAGACGGACTGGGCGGAGGTGTTCAGCGAAATGAGCGCCGAGCCTGCGCTTGGTCTCGCCGATGTAGTGATGCTGACACCTGGAACAGCGGATGCAGTAGATGAGGTTAGAGGAGGTGCAGGTGAACCTCTGCGTCACCTGGAAAGACTGTTTAAGTCCTTGGACGGAGTTGAGGGGGGAGGTAAAGGGACAGGTGTTGCATCTCCTGCGGTTGCAGGGAAAAGTACCTGGGGAGGGGGTGGTTTGGGTGGGAAGGGACGAGTGGACCAGGGAGTTATGGAGGGAACGGTCTCTGCGGAAATCAGAAAGGGGTTGAGATTGGAAGATGCGGCAGTAGTGGGATCCCGTTGGAGATGGCGAATATGTTAGAGGACATTATGTTGCATGCGACGGCTGATGGGGTGGAAGGTGAAGACAAGGGGGACTCTGTCCTTGTTACGAATTGGGGGAGGGGGAGCAAGAGTTGCTGCCTTACAGCACCAGGGACCCATGTTCGATCCTAACTACAGACACTGTCTGTATGGATTTTGTAAGTTCTCCCCGTGACTTTTCTCCAGGATCTCCAGTTTTCCCCCACACTCCAAAGACATACAGGTTTTTAGGTTAATTGGCTGGGTGTAATTGTAAATTGTTCCTAGTGTATATAGGATAGTGTTAGTGTGTGGGGATCGCTGGTCGGCGCAGACTCGTCGGGATGAAGTGCCCATTTCCACACTGTATCTCGAAGCTAAACTTTTAAAAAGGCCCATTGTGCTGGCTCTCCAAATTTGCACTCTTTTTCCTTCACCAGGGATTGTTAAATGAAGAGCAAAACACAAGGTGATGGAGGAACTTAGTGAGTTAGGCAGCATCTTTGGAGGGAATGGTCAGATGACAATTTGGGTCCTAAAGTCATCTAGCACAGAAAAAGGCCCGTTGGCCCAGTTTGTCCATGCCAACCAAGATGCCCAAACTATGCCAGTCCCATTTACCTGTGTTTGGCCCATATCCCTCGAAACCTTCCTTATCCATTTACCCATCCATTTATCTTTTAAATGCTGTTGTAGCACCTGCCTCAAATACCTTATAGACACATATCCATATTCACTGGAATTTAGAAGGATGAGAGGGGAACTTAAAGAAATGTATAAAATTATAAAAGGACTGAACGAGCTAGATGTAGGAAAAATGTTCCCAATGTTGGGGGAGTCCAGAACCAGGGGCCACAGTCTAACAATAAAGGGAGAGGCCATTTAAAACTGAAATGAGGAAAAACTTTTTCAGTCAAAGAGTTGTGAATCTGTGGAATTCTCTGCCTCAGAAGGCAGTGGAGGCCAATTCTCTGAATGCATTCAAGAGAGAGCTAGATAGAGCTCTTAAGGATAGGGGAGTCAGGGGGCATGGGGAGAAGGCAGGCACGGGTTACTGATTGTGGATGATCAGCGATGATCACAATGAATGGCGGTGCTGGCTTGAAGGGTCTGGTGGCCTTCTCCAGCACCTTTTTTCCCCCATGTTTTCTATGCAGGAAACCAAAAAAGAGTCAAGACTGTAAATGTCATAATTACCGACAATAGAATAATGAAATTCTCACTTCAAAGACCAAAACACAAAGTGGTGCAGAAACTTAATGGGTCAGGCAGCATCTGTGGAGAGAATGGACTGACCCATGTTTTGGGTCATAGTCAAAGCGACATCAAGTACAGAAACAGGCCCTTTGGCACAAATTGTCCACGCCAACTATTTAAATTTAAATTAAAGTAATTAATTAATCTTGGAGATGATTGATCAAAATTGACTTCAAAGAAAATAAAACATAGAATAGTACAGCTTAGGAACAACCTCTTTAGCCCACAATATCCATGCCGAACACCATGCCAGGTTAAGATAATTTCCTCTGCCTGCATTTGTTCCATATCCCCACCCTATTCCTTTCATGTCCATGTGCCCATCTGAAAGCCTCAAAGAGGTGACGTTTCAGGTTGTCACCCTTCTTCAGACGAGGAAAGGGTCTTGACCAGAAATGTCGCCTATTCCTTTTCCCCAGGGATGCTGCCTGACCTCGTTGAGTTACTCCAGCGTTTTGTGTCTATACACAGTATTTCACCACCTGCTAAGTAAGCACCTTTACATTTAAGAAGGGCTTACCTGAAGGATAGCACCACCACTACGAGATCTCAAGTGAGCATCCTGCACTGAATTATATATTGTGTGCCACAGCCTTCTGGTGTGGAGGCAAGGGTTTAGAACAAACAAAGGATTAGAAAAAGAGCTTAAACTGAGAGAGCGTGGACAATGCTGACGCGGCTAATTGCTTTGAAGTGTTTGCGAAAGTTGTCTTGAGAAATAATTTGGCATCAAAGGCTACGTGGGTAAGGAGATTGATGTTTCTGGAAAGCAGCTCAGCATTTTAAAGGCTTTCAAGAAAGGCTGGTCTTACCAACAAGTTTTATTTTTGGTTTCACCTCTGGAAATGTTGGCAATGAATCAAATGGCTCCCAGTGTCTTGCAGCACCGAGAGGGGGGGGGGGGGGGGGGGGGGGGGGAAGAATTGGTTCTCAGCTATAAATGCTTCAGTCCTCGAGAGGCAATCCCACAAGCTTTGTCTGTTTCCCAGTAACATCTATGGTCTGGAAGCCGTGGCTGCCTGCCATGTATTAACTTCCCTGTTGCAAACACATGGACTACATCATTGCCAGTAAGAGACAATTCGCAAACAATAAAATGCTTTGTCATAACTTCCAGCAAGCAACCTTAACTCTTTAGCTGCTGTTAAACTGAAAGTCTGGTTCTTGGAAGTTTGGGTAAGGACTGAAGATTGGGAGCATGTTGGGGTGGTTTGTTGACCACATCTTCACTGTTTCAGACGTATCCCACACACCCATGGCCAATCTCGGCAACAACCCACACACTGTTTGCTCAAATGGAGAACTTAAAGCACATTCTCAGGGTAGCTTGGAATGCCATGCAGACAATGCAGTATTTTTAAAGTGTTGCAAATCTAGACCATACAGTAACCAAGGTAAGCAGCAAATTACCAGAATGTCTGATCTCATGATGTTTAGCTTAGAGACGCAGCATGGAAACAGGTCTTTCGGCCCACCGAGTCCACGCCGACCAGCGCTCCCCGCACACTAACGCAACCCTACACACACACACACACACACACACACACACACACACACACACACACACACACACACACACACACACGGAACAATTTACAATTTTACCAAGCCAATAACCCTACAAACCTGTACGTCTTTGGAGTGTGGGAGGAAATCGGAGCTTCCAGAGGAAGTCCACACAGGTCACGGGGAGAACGTACAAACTCTGGACAGAATAGCCTTCAAAGTAGACTTTTAAGGGAGAAGGTAGAAGGGTCTCGCCCTGAAACGTCACCCGTTCCTTCTCTTCTGAGATGCTGCCTGTCCCACTGAGTTACTCCAGCATTTTGTGTCTTTCTTCAGTTGAAACCAGCATCTGCCGTTCCTTCCTACACAATTGCAAACTAGCATTGTTGATTGCATGCACGAAATGTTGACAATGATGAAATGATTTGCGTGGGGACTCGAACCAGGGTGGAAATTTGTGGTGTTTCATCTTGTCATGGGGAGGTTGGCGTTTGGTGAGTTTCCACTGTTGTCGGCGTGAACTCCACTCCAAGGCCTACTGGAGTGCTTGCTTCAAGGGAAAGCCACCATTTACTGTCATTAGACCTCCCCCATTGACGGCATGAGTGTGCACCCAGGAAGGGAATAAATACTTCTCAGTGAATGCTGTAAAATTTAGGCCCAACTTGCTCTCGGCCTTACTCCTGCCATCTCCCGTTGTAAGCCTCCATATATCCTCTTTACAACGTGCTTTTCCACCTGCATTTGTGTCATTAGCAACCATGCCTCTGGTGCTCACAGCCAAATCATTTATATAAATTGTGACCGACAAGCACGTGGACATTAAGGCAGTACGGGTAGATAGCTTTCTTGCAGATCCTTGGAGATTAGGGAATGGGCATCCATCTTCTGGACTCAGTAGCCTAGTGCAGGAAGGAACTGCAGATGCTGGTTAACACTGAAGATAGACACAAAAAGCCAGAGTAACTCAATGGGACCGGCAACATCTCTGGATAGAAGGAATGGGTAACGTTTTCGGGTCTCGACTCGAAACGTCATACATTCCTTCTATCCAGATATGTTTCCTGTCCTGCTGAGTTACTCCAGCATTTTGTGTCTTTGAGCAGGTCAGGCTGGTCATCTTTAAGTCATACAGAAAGCATCACATCTCTGAAGGGTTACTCCACAAGGCTTGTCTACAGATGCATGCTCAAAGACCTTTGCATCGAATGTGTTGCACACTTACTGGCATTACGAGAGATGCTTTGTTGACTCCATGCCCAAGCAAAACCCATGCAGAGAGGAGTGGAATAAATATAATGTCACATATTCCTTGCAGAGTAAATGCACTTAGCTTGTCTTTTGCAAAGTGCAAGGATGATTTCAAATGTGAAATCCACAGGGGTCAGATGCCAAAACCGTGCAGAACAAGCGCAAGGCAATTCTATCGCACAGGAACGCAAGAGGCTGCAGAGTGTGGTGGACTCAGCCCTGTCCAGCACTCCCCTCCAACAAAGGCATTGACAAGAGGCAATGACTCAAGAAGACAGCATCTACCATCAAGGATCTCCACCATCAGTCAATGCCTTCTCAGTGCTACTGTCAAGCAGAAGGGACAGAAGCCTGAACTCCCACACCAGCAGGTTCAGGACCCACGCCTTTCCTGCAACTATCAGGTTCTTGAACTGACCTGCACAACCCTAATCCTACATTGACAATACTATGGACCACCTTAGTTTACTTTAGAGAAACAGCACAGAAACAGGTCCATCAGCCCATCTCTTGCACTACCATGGACTTAGATTTTAGATTTAGATTTAGAGATACAGCGCGGAAACAGGCCCATCGGCCCACCGAGTCCGCGCTGCCCGTGCCGCCCTTTGATTTGGGACGATCAGCCATGATCACAATGAATGACGGTGCTGGCTCGAAGGACTGAATGGCCTCCTACTGCACCTATTTTCTATGTTCTATGTTCTATCCCCGCACATTAACTCTATCCTACACACACTAGGGACAATTTTAACATTTACCCAGTCAATTAGCCTACATACCTGTACGTCTTTGGAGTGTGGGAGGAAACCGAAGATCTCGGAGAAAACCCACGCAGGTCACGGGGAGAACATACAAACACCGTACAGATGGAGCCCGTAGTCAGGATCGAACCCGAGTCTCCGGCGCTGCATTCGCTGTAAGGCAGCTACTCTACCCCTGCGCCACCGTGCCGCCCTTTGATTTGGGACGATCAGCCATGATCACAATGAATGGCGGTGCTGGCTCGAAGGACCGAATGGCCTCCTCCTGCACCTATTTTCTATGTTCTATGTTCTATTTCTATTTGACTTGTTTCTTATCCAATTGCATTTTGCACTAATGTCTGTGTAGGAAAATAACTGCAGATGCTGGTACAAATCGAAGGTATCACAAAATGCTGGAGTAACTCAGCGGGTCAGGCAGCATCTCTGAAGAGAAGGAATGGTGACGTTTCAGGTCTCGACCCTTCTTCAGACTTCAGTCTGAACATTGAACATAGAAAATAGGTGCAGGAGGAGGCCATTCGGTCCTTCGACCCAGCACCGCCATTCATTGTGATCATGGCTAATCACCCCCAATCAAAACCCCGTGCCTGCCTTCTCCCCAAGGGTCTCGACCCAAATTGCACTAATGTCTTATATTTTTGCATAGTCTTCTTTATTTTAGAAATATTACAAACAATGTATGTATAGTTTGTGTAATATAGGATTCTTGTGTTTACAAGTCTATTTTGCCGCTGTAAGCAACATTTTCATTTGACCTGGTACTCCACCATACTAGGGCATTTGACAATATACTTGGCCTGTCCCCGGGGTGAAGTGGCAGGGTAACCAGAGAGGATGGCCCTGCAGAGGTCACACCAAGAGTGTAATTATTCTCACAAATCCACATTAACTTGTTCAGGAACTTTGTCCATTAGGTAGGGAAACATCACTGTATGATAAAGAATGGATCGACTGGCCTGGTACTCACTGGAATTTAGAAGGATGAGAGGGGATCTTTTAGAAACATAAAATTCTTAATGGATAGGACAGGCTAGATGCAGGAAAAAATATTCCCCATGTTGGGGAAGTCCAGAACCAGGGGATCACAGTTTAAGAATAAGGGGTAGGCCATTCAGGACTGAGATGGGGAAAAACATTTTCACCCAGAGACTTGTGAAACTGTGGAATTCTCTGCCACAGAAAACAGGGGTGGCCAATTCATTGGATGTATTCAAAAGGGAGTTAGATATAGCTCTTAGGGCTAACAGAATCAAGGGATATGGGGAGAAAGCAGGAACAGGGAACTGATTCTGGATGATCAGCCATGATCATATTGAATGGCGGTGCTGGCTCAAAGGGCCGAATGGCCTACTCCTGCACCTACCTTCTATGTTTATATGTTCTATGTTTCCATGATTGATTGGTTGCATCACGGTCTTGT